>NW_015176514.1:50693-84922 GCF_001447785.1 Gekko japonicus | reverse complement strand
TGCACTTAAAACTTCCCAACTCCTTGGAACCCTTCTGCAAAATTACCTCAACAGCCAGGATTTATTATTCTTGAGAAATTCCACCACCCATTTCAGGAACCTCCAGCTTTGTTTGAAATACACTCAGATTGTTTCTTGACATGTAGAATGTATTATGGGCAAGACATTACATATGGTGACAAGCAATGCTAAATACAGTTGCAATCATGTATGGCAGCCTACAACACAAAATACTGAAATGTGTTTTTCATGCACACTCTCAGTTGCATAGAATCGGGTATGAATGCAATTTCAAATAGCATTCACTGAGCTTTCTTAAGTGCCTATTTATTTTCTAAGTACATCAGGAGAATTGCACCAGAACCAAGGACAATGTTATCTTGGCCTCCTATGAACTTTCAAGTGCAAGGGATTCAAGCTACAAAATTAGGAATTGCCATAAGCCAAAAAAGAGTTTGGGAATATTATTATAAGAACTTTTTCATGTCTGGATGCACAAGTTTGTTTTGTATCTGACAGTGACAAATTTGTGTGAAATGATGTCTAGTGATTACTTAGAAGCAGACTGATCTCTGCACTCTGTGTAAAGGAGGCTTCTGGATATGAGATCAATCTCTGTACAGCAGTCAGTATGTATAAAAATGTTCCTATGGATAAGCCACTTCATAGACCCAAGCCAGTTTAAGATTCTTGCAATAATAAAATGGTTGAACACAGGTTTAAAAAAACCATGCAGTTTCCAAGGCAAAGGTCTCATAAATATAAGCCCCGAACACTATACAATCATATTGAGAGCTTCATAAATTGTTCACATAATTCAAAATTTATGGGTGCAAAACAGTGCAAAGACAAGGAATGTTACTCCTAGCTTCCAACAAATAATAATTTCCTTACTCAGATGTTATTAATAAACTCTCCAGAGAAATGTGTTCCTCAATGCTCCTGCTGCAACTGATAGTGTGAAGCGTTACATGATCTACATAATCTTAACTTTAGAAGTTCATGTTTTGTACTACGGCTAAAAAATTTAAACATAATGTGTTATACAGTGGAAATTTGGAGAGTGGGTGACCAACAGCGAAAGCACACAGACTACAGACATTATGGTCTATTCTAAAGGTTTACAGATATATTTGTCAGCTATTGATTTATTGCCACTGAACCCTGCATTACCTGGGATTTTAACTATGCACTGTATAATGCAATTTTGGTTAAGATGCAGTAATTTGGGAGGAAAGGTGGGTTGTCTGTTTCCCACAAATTAATGTTCAACACACAGCAGACCTTTGTCTTCTCAACAGAAGGTGCTCCCATATTAACGGAATTCATGCAGCTCTCAAGTTTACCTTCTGAAAAAGGACAGCATTTTGCACTATATAAGGCAACAAGCTTCAAAAGTAGACCTGCCAGGTACAGAATGGCAGGTGTTCCATTAAAATATCTGATATTATGATCTTTAATGATCAAGGTGATCCCAATGTTTCCAAAAGCTGAGGTGCATTGAGTTACATAACTTATTGCCAATAGTTATTGGCTCCCCAACTATTTTTAAAAGGAAAAAGGTTTAACCTCTTTGTATACAAGTAAGAGGAATTATTATATGCATTATTTCCAATACACAAACTCATGGAATCTGCTTGTAACAGGACAGTGAATGAATACAGCAAATCATGTTTTTCTAAAATAAGGGATTGTAGTTTCTCAAGCTCAGTAAACATCAAACTTTGTTGTTAAATAAAAAGCTGGGTAAGCTCAAGATTCTCCTACAGTGGAGATTCCCATCCAACACAGAATTTTAAAATGGGCAAAATCAGCCCTGGTGCAGAAATACTGTTCAGTACTCTGTTAGTATAAAACTAGCTGCCTGCAGCTATGAGTCACGCTGTTTGGGATTAGGTTGCTTTAGATATTCACTGTACTGGAGGCTGTGCCTCAATTAGACCATTATACAACCAGGGTTAAAAGAAAAGAGTATTTTCAAATAAGCAGACTGTTATATAACTCAGATCTGTCCAACAATTAAAAGGGAACAACAAAACTGAAAAAAATTACAAATCCCACAAAAGTAAAATATTATTTCAGTTTTGCATTCTCTTTAAATAAAGGTTTCTTAGATTAATCAAAGACAGGCAAACTAATAGACAAAAATAATTATAATTATTGTCATTACAAAATATTGCTTCTATAAATAAAAATTTATGTAACTTTATTATAACTCAGCCCTGAAGTTAAAACATTGTTATTCATAAGAGCAAGGGAAAAAATCTAATTTAAAAATATAAGATGTGTACAGTATACATGTCTTTCTAAAGGGTTCTAATATATACCATTTTTAAATGTACTAGGCTGTAAACAAATACGTTCTTACATACATGCCTTCCACTCTTAATGATACTTAGCCATCTGCTCTCATTTTCAAACTACCTTGCACTTTGGAGTAATTGACAAATGCATAATATCTCTGAAATCCACCTCCTCCATGAAAAATACAGTGATAAACTTTAGATAATTGTGCTGCTGTGTAAGAAGCTGATGTGAATGTAGTAACCTGTTTCTTAAACAAAGTCTTCAGTGAACCAAAGGGCTGGTTTTCATACCTGTCCTGGTAACTAAACTTAGGAAGAAGCTTTGTTACAATACTTGCTACTTAAATGTGTATCACACAAATGTAAAAAGTGAGTGAAGAACTAGAAAATATCTTGAAGGGATCACTCTCCTCAGTGTTACACAAAATGCACATCTAAATAAGGTAGTGTTTGGTCCAACCACAATCTTCTACCATGAATAAAAAAACGTATTGAGGCTCTTATATACATATCAAATAGTTTGTCAGAGTAAGCCTTCCCCAGATTGAAGTTGGTGATCCAACTGCTGATTCTGAATGTTCAGAAGTGGAAGGAAAGCTGTATCTTGTGGAATCCTTAGCACCTGTTTAAACAAAAACAACAACTTAAGGACAAATGGCACAGATTATATTTTAGTCAAATTCCACATAAAAGTTCAGCATCTTTTCATGCAAATTCTTTTTATGCAAACTTTTGACTTCAAAACTACTGCCCTGTAAGCTCCTGTTTTCTCCTCTTACTCTGATCCATCACCTTTTCTCAGTTCCCCCGTTCATGACCCATTTATTTCTTTGATGTCAGAGAATTAGACTAGACTGGCATATGGCTAAGAACCTAGAGAAGAAAGGACACAGGTTTTAGGAGACCACTGTTACCAGTTTTTATCTTTCTCTCCTTATTGTTCATGTAGAATATGTATATAAAGACTGTTTTGACAGCTTATAACACAAGGAAATAGCAGACAGATAATGAAGTCAGGCCATCCTTTTGATCTTTCCTTGGTCTACTGTAGCAGAGGAAAAGGTTCCGATCCCTTCAAAAGTCTTTTGTGCAATGGGTGTAAAATGTGATTGCCAGCATTACGTCCAAGATTAGAACTTCTTCTCAGTGTCATTCTTTGGTTGAAGGAAGAAAATTGGTAGGTTAATACCTTACTATACACGAAAAGATTAAACAACCTCAGATTAAAAAGACCAATCTAGTGAAAGATAACTTTGGTCTTGATACAAGACCATAAAAATGTGTCATGCAAGGGTGACAATGTTCCAGAATGCCATCTATATTTAGACTAAATAAACCTTTGCTGTCAAATGGCAGGACCTCAGTTCTTGCCTTAGCCTCTTATGGCCACAGCAGTGCAGCGAACTAGGTATGCTAGCCATATTCTTACAGTTAAATCCGCAATCTATTTTTTTTGCTGTATACCTAATGCAAAGGGGTTTATTTTTGGAAAACTGTGTCAAGATCTTTAGCTTTGAAGGAAACAGTACAGTAGGAGAGAGAATATTCCCCACAAGGAACACTGATCACAGAGTAGTTAGCAGTCTGGAATTCACTGCCACAGGAGGTGGTGGCGGCTACAAGCATGGACAGCTTCAAGAGGAAATTAGATAAGCACAAGAAAGGGGACCTGCGATACTCGCGGGGGGGGGGGGAGAAGAGCTCCACACAGAGCAGGAGGAGGAGGCAGCAGCAGGAGGTAAGCCCTCTTCCCCGTCCCCAGACACCGGTGGAATGGCCTGAGTGGCTTCCAGCTGCCGGGCCCCGCCAATCTCTCCCCCCACACACCTTCTTCACCCTCCACCGGTCTCCTTTCCCCCCTCCCCGCCTCGGCTCCGGCAGTGCGGCCTGAGAGGCTTCCAGCTGCCAGGCCCTGCCAATTTCTCCCCCCCTTCCTATCTCCTTCCCTCCTCCTCCGGCTCCGGTGACCGATCTCCTCCTCTCCCCCCGCCTCGGCTCTGGTGGCGAGGCTTGAGTGGTTTTGAGCCACCGGCCCACCGCAGAGTTCCCAGTGTGTTCCCTGCGCATGCGCAGGAAATGCTCTTTTACTTTTGGGGGGATTTAAATATCTCTCCTATATTTTTTCCCAACTTTTTAGATTTTTGTGCACACCTCGGGACTGCCTAAAGTGTGCAGAAAAATCTCCCTGCCCCCGATGTGCGGATTTAGATATCCGCACACAGGGGGCGCCTTCGCTATTAGATATATAGATAAGGAGCAGGTCCATCAGTGGCTATTAGCCACAAGGTATAGACAGGAACTCTCAGTCAGGGGCAAGTGATGCTCTGTATACTTGGTGCTTGGGGGAGTCAACAGTGGGAGGGCTTCTAGTGTCCTGGCCCCACTGCTGGACCTCCTGATGGCACCTGGTATTTTTGGCCATTGTGTGACAGTGTGTTGGACTAGATGGGCCATTGGCCTGATCCAACATTGGCTTCTCTTATGTTATGTTCTTATGTAGATTGCTGCTGAAGAGAAGGATTTTCATTCCATGCTATCAAACGATCTGCAATTCTTGTTTGTTTCAGAAAAGTATATTTTTAATTTCCCCTTTTCCCTGTGAAGGCTCAAGTATGCTGGAATCGAGGGCAGGGTGAGGAATGAGGAAACAGCAGTTCCCTTGCTGTTCTTTATATATGTATTATAAACTTCTAAAAGTGGGTTTCTTGGAAGAATAAGGAAGGCCCTCTGCTTAGTTTTCAAGACTGGATGCAAAGAATATTTTGAAAGTGAAATGGTGATGAAAGGGTCTGAGCCAAATAAGTCAAAGGTGATGCCAGAGCTGTCAGAATGACAATGCAGAATCCCAAAGACGTGACTGGTGGAAAGACAGGTAAAATCCAGACTGCAGTTCCACCACTGGGTCCTGAGCCTTCTTTTTCTCCATTTCCAAAAAGATGTGAGGGTGTTACTTGGACTTAAGGTTTTATGGCTCTGGCTGGGCTGCAGATGAATCAAAGCTCCAGTGTTTAAAGGCCTGAATGTAACCAGAGTCAGTGAAGGCATCACGACCAAATAGGTGGGTATACCTGGTATGGAGATAGTCCATACTGTGGGCCATCAAATCCGATGCTAGTAAAGCATACTCCCAAAAGGTAATTCTGAAATGAACAGAGTGATTGTAGCGAATCTGTTCAATGAAGCACTGGCACTGTGTGCAGGACTCTAATTTGTATCCCTTACCCAGGAAAAGAAAACATTGATCATAGCTGTCTAAGATGGGCTGCTTGCCTCAGGCACTTTTTAAGTGCAGACCACAGAAAGAATAAGAAAGCCAGAAAATGGGAGAAAGAAAAGAGATTTTTGAAAAAAATAGCTTGCAAGATGGAACTGAAAACTCCCAACAATGCTGCTGGTGTAGCAATTGAAGAACTGAAAAGAACAGCACAGCTCCACCCCCCTAGGCATACACACATACGGTCTTCCAAAGAAGACCTCAAACCTGGCTATCAAACTTGTTCCAGGCTTAGCTCTAGAACATTTTGTGCACAGCACAGGTTCCGCTCATGTGCCTGTGCAGATAACACTTCTCACAAAAAAGAAAAAAAATCATACAATGAGGAATAGATTTTAGAGGAGAGCGCATTATGTATCTGTTCCCTACCTGTACTTTGCTGGTGGGACCAGTGCTTAATTTTTAAGAAACAAAGGTGCTGGGGTTTCAACTTGTGTGGTAGTATGGGAAGGTCCACAATTTTGACAGTCCCACCGGCATCAAGGAAAAGTATAGGGAAAATGGTAGCTGGCCAAAGGAGGCTTGCATGAAACTCCAATGTGGATGGCTCTGCTGCCAGTGTGAATACCTTTGCATTTGCTGTGGTGATGACAGGGAAACAGAGTTTTCATCATGTGAATGCAGCCTTTGACTGAATACAGATGGCCACTTAAAGCATTTTCTGATATCAGATTGTATTAGAGGTATGTCATTGGGAGTTTTAAAAACTATTTGCATTCATTCGGTGATCTGTATACCAATTATGTAAAGCAAACAATATTATTTCCTCAGAAAAGTGATGAGAGCATGAGGAATACTGACTTGCCTGACACTACTATACTAATTCTAAAGACTGTGCAAATGTTCCAGGGTTCTACTAATTCACCACAACTAACGTGAAGTCTTCTCATACAGAATAACATCTATATTTTATAAGATCATTCTCTTGGGATGAAATGGATAGTGGGTCAAAGTTGCTGACTTTCAAGACTTCATGGTTTACTTCTTGAATGTACAAGCAAATCAGAGGCTGATAACTTTGGATAAATGATACTGCAAGATTCCTAGAATTTTCTAGCTTGCTTGCTGTCCTTGATGAAAAATCAATTTTGAATCAGATTTTGCAGTTTTGAGCACACACTTAACTGTGGCTTACAACTGGGGGACCCTGGTAATTTAGAAAACTGTTCTACTGTAGCTGCTTTATGTGACTTGAGAAGATGGTGTAAACACAGGTCACTATCTCTCATCTACAATAAGATAATACTGACTGACTCTATATCCCAGGATACTGCATGTTATTTTTTTTTTCATATACCCATGAAATCCCCCAGGAAGTAACTGGAAAGACAGGATTTTTGCTTGGAGAGACAAAATGTCTTGAAACGACTTTCTGGCAGGTGTGCATAAGGACCTACAGTTTGGGACAACTCTCGTAGTTTTAATTTTTAACTATTTTCCTTTGCACTTGTATTTAGCTCTACAGCTTGCTTTTACAGCGTAAATTAATAATTTCATACTTTAAATGGACTACAGTACTAAATTAATTTCCCCTTACTGGAACACTTGCCTTGCAGATATTGAATGTGACCTTCATTTTGATTAAATTTACTTGCAATTAGTTACTGGCATGCTAATTCATATGTTAATTAAGTGGGGTCATCTCTGTCAAATGGATAACAACTATGATGAGAACAAATCTTAGATTTGATTAATACAACACATGTTTCAACCTGCAACTCTGAAATCAGATTAACACATTCACACAATTTTTACTAAAGTTTTACCAAGCCACAATCATGGTCTTTCCCAAAGTCTATTCTTCATCATAGTCAAGATTTGCTTACTAAGAGCCCTTCCACAAAAACTTCCAGCAACAATGAAAATGCATCCTCTACCAGGACAAAGGTCTTAAAGAAGAAAGAGTAAAATGTACTGTCTGTAAGGAATTATTTTTGAATAAGTTTTAAAACTATTTGTTCCCCATAAATGCTCGATAAGGGTGAGAGGGACTGCACAGTTCTGCACTTGCAGTAGATTTTTAGAAATTAAAAAAATCCTAGTTTCTACTCAATGAAGTACTTATATTCCCAAATTCCTTATAACCTAACTGCAGTTCAGACATTTTGTATCAATTATGCAATAATCAAGTGCATCCTCATATCTCTCTTCTCTAACTGGAAAAATGGAATAATGGGCCAATCCCCATTGTAAATCTATAGAAGTCAGTGGGCTTAGAAAGGTATAACTCTGTACATCTATTGCCTTTACTTCTCAAACCAAATGGGGACCCTGTACAGATAAAAGATCAGTGCACACATCCGAGAGCTCCCAGATCTCCAGATCAGAACAAGATCCCCATGTATCCCTGTCACATCTTGATGACCATAAGGAGGAAGCAACAGAGGCATCCCTACTGTAAGGGTGTGCCTGAGTCTTAGAAGAGCAAGAAGTGAGGTAGGCATAACTTTCAACAAATCGTACCTATACAAGTCTTTCCAGGTATGCATTTCAGTGATGCATTCAGGGGGGTTTTCTCCCCAATCGTGGTACTTGGAAGGCTTCTGTATAGCTGAAGTGTTCTACTGTAGAGTACTGACTTATAGCTTGAGCTTGGAAATAATAAGCCCCTTTTATTTCTAACACTTAACTTTGAGTAAAGTCATTCTGCATTTCAGTTTAATGCTATTATAAACATCCCAGATAAAATGTTCCTTTTATTTTGAGCATACATGCATACATTTTGCAATGTGGATCTTAAACCACAGGTGTTCTTCTCTCACAGCATATATATTGGACAGCTTATGCCTATTCCTACCAAGGCTGTTACTAGCTTGGAGAAACAAAATCTGTATTAAAAGTAGGAACATTACACCTTAATTTTCCCAGTCCGTACAAGGGAGATTTTCCTCCTCGTCTTCAGACTCTGGTGATGCCTCCTTAATTCGCCGTAGCGCTTCATGGATGCTGCGCGTCAAAGGATCATCGTCAGGCAGAATTGTGAATGACTCCCGCATCAGATCCTTTTGCACCTTCTTCAGTTTCACCCCTTTTCTTATCTGTGCTAGGATGTTATTGCTGTCATCTTCATCTGGGTAAGGAGGAAGGTTTCTCTGCTCAACCTTCCTCAGGTGGAAGCTTCCACGCTTCAAAGAAGCCAATACCTCATCCATTGGTGAACTCACTGCAGTAAATCAGAGGGGTTGTTTAGGGTATTTCAACATATTGTAGCTTCAGTTTTTTTATGCTCTATGTTACAGAATTTATTTATTAAGCATGCACTGGGAAAAGCATAACTTTACAGAAACCACCAGCGTTTTTTATTTTAAGAATGGGAGAGGATATCCTTGAGTTTCCCATTATAATCTATTGTAACTTGCAATCTTTAGCCTTTACATTACTTTTTCTAAATTTATATTCCACTTCTGACTAAAGCAGCCATACAATGCACACTATCATATTTGTTGGTCACCAAAAACCAAGCACCACTATCAGTGGATAGACTTTGCAAGGTAACCTTTCCAATTTGCATGGCACAAATAAAAGCTGTCAAGTATTACATAGCTTCATTTGTTGCTGGGGTCCAACATACCTAAGGGACCGCCTTTCCCCATATGTTCCCCCATGGGCACTACGGTCAGGGGCACAGCATCTCCTGGTGATACCAGGCCCCAAGGAGGCCAGGCTGGCTGCTACCAGGGCCAGAGCTTTCTCAGTGGCGGCTCCTGCCTGGTGGAACGAGCTCCCAGAGGAGATCTGGGCCCTGCGGGACCTTGTGTAGTTCCGCAGGGCCTGTAAGACGGAGCTCTTCTGCCAGGCTTTCAAGTAGGAGCCGCCACCACTACCGTACCATCGTTATGTTCCATCAGTAGTGTCTGGCCCTGGGAAGGGAGATCAGCAGTGTCGCGTCGAGCTGAGAGCATTGAGTAGATGTACCATCTGGGCGAGCTATAAATTGAATTTATAAATAAATAATAAATAAATCTCTACAATTCTAGCATCGAATCTGCAACTTGATGTACGGATCACAGTCACCCAGGAGGAGAAAGATGAAAAACAACACAAGAGGATTCAAAAATTCAAGTGGAGGCTGTTTTCTCTTCATCTGACAATCTCCCCGGTAAATATCTCAACTTTCTATGTTAAGACAGTGCTGTTCAATGTGAACGAGCGTCTCCTTAATATTCTCTTGTGAGAGGTAAGTATTTTAGGAGGTCAGTCAAGCCTCTCTCTTTATCCATTTCCACTTACATGGTGGACCATACTAGTGGCTATACTCCTTCACTAACTTCCTTCTTATGTAGGGGAGGGAGCTAGACTCTGTCTTTAATTTTTAAGATTCATTTCTGTTCACTTAAAAGTCCCTATCTGCTAAGCCACCACCATGTACAGATAGGTCAGTAGACTTTCTGGATCAGATGCAAAGAAATGACTCAAAGGAAAATAGCTAGTAGTCCCTTGCCCAAATGCTTTTGCAGCAGCTTGCACAACAGTTCATGCAGTGCTATCAACAGGTAGGTTCTAAAACACTTTGAACACATGAAGCTGCCTTATACTGAATCAGACCCTTGGTCCATCAAAGTCAGCACTGTCTGCTCAGACTGGCAGCGGCTTTCCAGGGTCTCAGGTGGAGATCTGTCACATAAGAACATAAGAGACGCCAATGTTGGATCAGGCCAAAGGCCCATCCAGTCCAACACTCTGTGTCACACAGTGGCCAGAAATACCAGTGCCATCACATGATCCACTACTTTAACTGGAGATGATGCCAGGGATTGAGCCTAGGACCTTATATGTGCTGAACAGATTCTCTCCCACTTAGCCATGGCAAGAGGATGTGCAAGCTGTTGTTCAACCTTCTGAACAAACAAAAGTGATGCTTTTTATTTTGTATTTTTAATAAATAATTGTACAAATTTAATCACTGGATTAAATTTCACCTTTACTGCACAATGTTCTTGCATGAAGAGTAAAACAAGCCTTCCACAAGTGGAATGGCAATCTTTGCATTAAATACACTGCACTTTAAGAGTGAGAAAATATTCAGAGTATTGAAGTTCTAACTTTTAGAAACAACTTCAAATCCTGAAAAACTTCCCCTCATCCTCCATGACCTCTCAAGATTTCAGAAGTGTTGTTCAAACACTGTTCACATTTCAAATCTATCCTCACAGCCACAAGATCAGGAGCTTTTTTTAATCTGGGGTTATCAGAATGCTGATCCCTGGTTAACAAGCAATACTTTTCAAAACAAAAGGTAACATATATTAAGAAAAACTAGATGCATTTCACCAGCTTGTTCTCCATGTAGTTCTCTTATCTGGAGTACATCAATCCTCAATGACAATATCTATGCATCTAATAAGTGATGTATGGCCCCCATTGGCAGGTATCTAAATCTGCAGATCAGGGCCAAATGACACTACAGATTTTCCTACAAAGATGGGAGATCTCCAAGGTTTGTAGAAAAATCTGAAACCTTAAAAAATATTGGGGGTTTAAATCCCCCCCCCAAGTAAAAGAGCATTGTCTGTGCACATGCAGACAATGCACTTACCTTGGTTCTGCAGAACTGGCAGTGGCAAACTCTGGGAGCCACTTCAGGCCCAGCAGCAGCAGACTCTGGGAGCCGTCAGGGCTCGGAGCTGCTCCCAGACGCTGCTGCAGCTGGGCTCAAAGGTGAGTAGAGGCCTGGAGCCACATCAGCTCGACGATGGGGGGTGGGGATGGGATTCTCCCGTCAAGATTTGTGGCCCCCACACTCGCTTTTCTTAACATGATATCAGAGCTATCTAAATTAACAAAATACTTAAATACCATAGTACAAATCCCCAGAATGTTGATGGATTCCACTGGCCAACATTCAGATAGCTATTTTAGGTGTGCCCAAGATTTGTTTCTTGTTTTAAACAGAAGTCCTCCATGTCAGGGCCATAGCCAACAGTGGGACTTTAGGCGCAGAGCCCCACTGCAGCTGGGTCAAAGGCACCATAGCAGCTCTACTCCCATTGCATCTGGACTGCACTGAGCCCAGAGGAAGCGAGCTGGGTCTGATGTGGATGGAGCCCTGGCCAGCCTCCCCTTCCGTCTCCCCTCTCTTCCGTTGGGTGAGGGGCTGTCCCAAGCCAGCTTTCCCTTCCTTTTGACAGTGATGGATAGAGATTGTAGCCAGTGCCCGCCCTGTGGAGGGGGGACTAACAATAGCCTGTCCAGCGGAGCCTGGGAATCAACCTGGTGGCCACCTCTAGGGCAAGGCAATGCAAGGCAAGAAGGGCTCAAATGGCAGGCAAGGCCGGGTGAAGCCAAGCAGCAATCAGGGCCGAGCAGGGCAGGGCATGATGGGAGCCGCAGGGCCCAAGGTGAAGCTGCCGCTGCCGGAGCATTAAAGCAGAGCCGCGCTGGAGGTGCCCTGGCTCAGGTAGCAGAGCCAGACTTGGGGCACGCCAAAATGGGGAGAGCTGGCTGGCAATGTGCATGGTGAAAGGGGATGACCCAAAGCCGTGGGCGGGGAGGGAACAAAGGGGGAAAGGGGAGAGGGGCTGGAGACGGGACTTCTGGGTTCCCTTTGTCAGGCAGGTCTCAGCAAGCAGAGCCAGGATGCCTGGGTTTTTTTAGGAAGGAGGCTGGAGTCGGAACTCCTTGGTTCCCTTGGTCTTGTGGCTGGAGCAGAGACCTGAGTGAAAAAAGGAGCTTGGAGATCAGAAGCAGGATTCACTTTAGGAAAGTGAAACCAGGGTAGAATCTGGATAATACAAAATGCTGTGGTAATGCTGTTCAAGACATACAAGTCCTCAGCTTTCCTTAGCATGTGGAACTACTGTGCAGAACTACTTGTTTTAGTATCTTAACTCCTGGCCATTATTTTTAGTTATCACTCAAAACCAACTTCAACACAGGAGCAAACCTATCACTGCTTTTTATTTTCAGTTAATCATATTCAGTAGAACTACAGCCAACAAACAAATAAAAATGAAGAACTACCTCTTCTCCTCTGTAGTCCTTCTAAATCACCAGTCTTCTTTAGCTTCTTCTTGGCACTGACTAACTGACTGCTATCAAAGAAATGAGCTGATGGTGCAATGGTGCTCATTAGGGTTGGCTTCTCCATGCTGTCCTGTTTAACAGGGCTACTGCTTTTTTCAGAGCATTGAGTAGATTGTTCCTTGGTGGGCAAAGGTGGTGGTGGTGGCGGCGGCAGCGGAGGAGGAAGTGGTGCCTCGCTGATTATATCTGGGTTAAGTTCAGCCGGAAGAGATATAGTTTGAGAAAATTCAGAGGTAACGCCACAGGGAGGTAAAGAAGTATTTTCAGATTCTCCTAAATTCTTAGGCTCATGGATTTGTAAGGGTTGGGTTACTTTTTCTGGCCCCACTTCTTGGGGTCTCTCATCAGTCTGTGTGGTTACTGGTAAAGACAGGGGATGATCAGCACAAGATATCGAACTGGCTGTACTTCTTCTTCTTGAGTGGGCCGGTCGGAGTCTGGTTGATTTGAGTATTACCTGACCAGGGTAACGCTTAGGGGAAAGACACAAATTAAAAATTAGGCAAGCATACAACGTACTTATGGAACTACATGCTTCATTTTAATGTTTTGTTCCACAAAGCTTCAATGGGAAAGCAATTCAATATTATACCATATCTAAAAACACCAGGAGGACTATCAAAGAGGACTATGGGCACTGACATGCAGAGATTAACATTAGATCAATTTATGCTTAAACTGGAAACCTTCAAATAATGAACCTCTCTGGAGGAGGAAGCAAAATAAATATACCTCAGTCCATGAAGGAGAATCATGAAAGTTTAAAGGCTCTGACATGCACTTTGTATTTCTGCAGAATTAACATAAGATGCATGATAAAGAGACATTAATACTCTCTGCAAAAGCTGACAATCATAATTAACCCCAGCAAAATTGTCAGATAAGCTGCGAACTGAGATATATAATGTGGGGACCTGAGCCTTTGTAGTGCCCTTATGTTTCTAAGATTATCTGAAACGACCCCATGGGCTAGAATACAAAATCTGAGATTTCTATATGTCTTCCGGAAAGCAACGGAGGCAATGCTGCCTCAGGGGCTACATGCAGCATAAAGTGCAATAACTAAAGAACGAAACATCCTTTACAGTTCCACAACTAAAGACTCTCTTATTAATAAGTGATAAGGGTTGCTTCACATATTACACAGCAGTAATGTGCTAATGCCATATTATTGTACATTTATTGATGCATAAGCATAAAAAATGTCCACTTTTGCCTAGTTACCTGCTTAAATGTTCGAAGTCTATCCAGTGTTTTCTGCCGTTCTTGACTAACCCATGAGCTTTTTCTTTCTTCCTCATCTTGCAAACGCTCTCTCTTCTGAATATAAAAAACAAAAAATGTAAACAGAAGATAGAAGAACAGAGCAGGATACTGAAATGTGGATGGAATTATTTTCCCACAGCACTGCATTCTTTCCCTTGGCTCAATGAAGCACAAGCTAAGCTTACTCCTTGCCCCTGCTTTTTCAAGAGGCAGGAGAAAGAGCCAGATCACTCGAGATGAAAAGACTGCAAGAAATAACAGCAGGATTCCCCCCCCCCAAAAAAAATACTACTTTCAACAGCATGATTATCAACATCTGGAAGAAGAACACTCAGATCACCTCTAAGAATAAAAGTTGCAATGAGCAAGCCAAACACAAACAGAAATCTGTCAAATACAACCCGTTTTTCTGTTGGCAAAAAAGGAAGCAGGATTGACTCTGACCAAGCGAACTGGCTATGCTATGGGTCATGGGGCCTTCATGAACAAAAGCCATGTGGATTGAGGGTCTAGAGTAAGGAGGAGAACTGGGTAAGACTGCATGAAATAGCTGTCTGGATCCAGCCAGTTCTCTTTAACCACTGTTTCATGCACATTTAAATTATTCTTGGGATCAGTAAGAGTATAATTGATTCTGCCAGTAAGTTAATTGTGACGGACTATCAAAGGTTAACGTTCTGAGAACCTTTGAGTGACAGGCTGTTCAAAGGGAATTTGGGGGGGGGGGAGCCAAGAAATGACAGTTGGGAACTCTCAGTTGAAGAAGAGACAGTTAAGCACTGATGGTGGATGAGAAAAGAGGCAAAAGGAGTAAGGATCAGAGAGCATCCTTATTCAAGCTGAAAATGGAAATTGTTTCTAGTTAACAGAAGTATTCTCAGCTCAGAGAAAAGAGGGATAGCTGTCAAGAGAGGAGTGATTTATTTTATTTTTGTTATTTTATTAGCTAAATTTATATTACACATTTTTCAAATTGGGCTCAGGGCAGATAACAAAGCGCATGAACAATTAAAACTAGGTAATATAATTAATTCTTAAAGCAGCTAAAACCATTAAACAATTAAAAGATGGCAAATTGAATATATCAGTTCACACCCCCTAGAAGCTGGACTGATGGTAACTGGAGTCACACCAAGCTCATCTTCTCTTACGTTCTTATTAAACATGGCACAGAGGTCCATCAGTGGCTATTAGCCACAAGGTATAGATAGGGACTCTGGGGCAAGTGATGCTCTGTATTCTTGGTGCTTGGGGGGGGGCAACAGTGGGAGGGCTTCTAGTGTCCTGGCCCCACTGCTGGACCTCCTGATGGCACCTGGTATTTTTGGCCACTGTGTGACAGAGTGTTGGACTGGATGGGCCTTTGACCTGATCCAACATTGGCTTCTCTCATGTTCTTAATACCAGGACTCCTCATAGGTCAGATCCCTGGTCTGTGTAGGAAGAAGGATTTGGGGAACTGGGTTGAATGTTCCCACCTTCTAAACTTGGAAGTGTCAGTGAAACTCAGAAACCTATGCATGAGTGTTAAAGCAGAACCTGAAAAGAAAGTCTCTCTCCTCAAAGTTTAAAAAGACCTTATTGAATGGCAGGAATACTTACTTGTTGGCAACAAATTATCTGGAGTTAGTGTAATAACGAGGAGGAGGAGAGATTGGCTTTATATCCCACCCTTCACTTGGAATCTCAGAGTGGCTTACAAACTCCTTTCCCTTCCCCTCCCCACAACAGACACCTGTGAGGTGCCTGTCCATGTGTGCATGGAAGGTGCAAAGATTGTTCCTGCACTCACTCCTCTCCGTTACAACAACCCTTTGAGCACAGAGAATGATCATTCTTGGGGCCACAGCATCCTCACATAGTGAGGAGTGAGAAGGGGATGAAGTTGCCCCCTCCTTTCTCTTCCATCAGAGGAGCTGTGCTTGCAGAAGACACAAAAGGGAGGATTTCACCCTTTCCCGCTCCTTCCAAATAGTTATTCCCCTGCACAGGTCTACCAGCCTCAGGAATGATCATTCTGGGAATTAGAAGGAACTGCAGAATCATCAGCTTTCTGTCCACATACGGTTGCATACCGGCATCTGCTCCTGAGGGTCCCCAAACCCTAAAAGCTGCTTTTCAAGTAATGCAGGGAATTACACTGCAGAGAAAAAGGCAGGGAAAATCAATTCTTTTTGTGTGTGTGCATTTTTGTGTGTTTGTATGCCTGGAAGTCATGGTTGATTTCTGGCAACTTCTTAGTGGGGCTTGGATGTTTCAGAGAGGTGGCTTGATATTGCCTGCCTTTTCATCAGAGCCTTGGTATTCCTTGGAGGTCTCCCTTCCAAGTACTTGCTAGGGTCGGCCTTGCTTAGTTCAGTTCTGTAAGCAGAGCTCTACTTGCAGTCCTTTGAATTGAACCCATTTAAGTTTAAACTGCTATGCAAATCAATTAACCTTAAAATTCGCTTGCAAATATCAAACACTGCTCTAATTTCCATCAACTCAATGACGGATGCAAACTAAGCAGCCACCTGAGTGCCAAAGTCTAGGCACATGCTCCGTTGTGTCAGTGCCCTGGGGAAAGAGAGAAGTTGCCTGCATTTTAGAAAGTATCCACTTTTTCAATGCATATTTTCAGGGGAAATGGAGATTCTAATCTAGGTAAGTGATGGTGCCCAGAAATCTGGAGACAGCATTTAGTATAAATTGACAGGGAGCAGAAAAGAATGAAAAGTCGAAATTAAAAGTTAAAGAAAGAAAAGAGTATTCCAGTCAACTGTTGGATCATTTAATCTGCTATTGTTATGCTGCTCAGCACACAGAATAGAATCACAGAGTTGGAAGGGGTCATACAGGCCATCTAGTTCAACCTCCTGCTCAATGCAGGATCAGCCATGACACAACGCAATTGGGGAAGGGGTATTTTTATTCCCTAGCTCAGCAAGAAAGCTCAGGCCAGCCCTGAAAGAGAGACAGGAATAATTAACTGAAGGCTCCTTTTAATTTTAACATAGACCAAACTCACAAACTTCCCAGCATGATGGGCACTTGACTGCTCTTCACTTTGAAGGTGCTCCAGGAATTTTTCATTATGTTTTGCAATGCAGATTTCCTGTAAGGAATAAAGATTATCCATAAAATATAAAGTCAAGATTTGGAAAAGGATTTAATAGCCCTAGATCAAAGAGGCAGAAATTGATAAATTAAAAAAATGAATTTAAAAAGAGAAATCAACATAAAGTATGTTAAATGTTGTAATGCTTTATTAGTGATGATTTTCCATTTATTACAAAGCTCATAAATACAACGTAATTCGAGGTGAGGAGACCAATAGAATATTCTAAGAGAACATAGATGAACTAGACCTCCCTTTCGCAAAATAAACCGCATGTCCATTAAGAACACATATATAAACTATTATTGCTGTGTAAACAGAAAAAGCTAAATTGTACACGTAAGTAATTACTACAGAAGTGCAGAGGAATTTGAACGTTTATGCAGCTATATATAACATTCTATTCATGCTACCATTTTGCAAAGGCATTCTTATGTGTATTTGCACTAACAACTAATTTCGGATACATTTTTCTATGTTTTATGCTTAAATATATGCATTTTCCAACATAGTAGGGTACTGTTGGGTCCAATCCATAATAATCTTAGTGCTTTTTCATCTTATTTAAAATCCTCATTCTGTTGTATTAAATGTAATGAAATGAGAAATATAAAGTTGTATTTGCTTATTTGCTTTCATTTCACTACTGCCCACTAATAGCTCCATCCAAAGTGCTGGCTTGAAAGGGCACAGGATGATAACTAAGTTACATCCAAGTTACACCTGAGCCTGCTTTGTGGGGAGGGCGGGGTACAAATTTGATAATAAATAAATAAATATCAGTGGCAAGTTGGGTAAGTCCTATGGCAGTGCAGACGGGGGCAACGTGGAGGTTGTACCATGGGAGATAAGGAATTGGTTGGCTTCTTGAATCCCTCCGTCCTCCGATATACCTCAGAGGTAACCCATAGAGGACCATGAAAACAGAACTACAAAGTGAGCAAAGGGGCCAGCTGGTGTCCTTTCCCACCTTCTGGTGTTCCACACTTGTGTGGTGGCTGTGTGAAATCAGGGAACCTTGACTACATAAGTGGAAGGCAGTCGGTTGCATCTCTGTGCTGGCAGCTTGCTGCTGTGATTGCTGGATGTTGGTGAGGTTGCTATGCACTCTGGTGTAATCAGGATGCTGTTTAAGCCATGGTGAGGGTTCTTTGTATCACTTATTTCCTTTCTGCAGAACAGCCATAGGATACTAACTGGCAATGCCAGTGCCATGCTGACATCAGCACATCAGATATAATTCAACATTGGTTTGAGTGTCCCATCAAACGAAAAAACCTTTAACATAAACCGGCAGAAACTGGAATGGACAAATAATAGTAAATATATTTGGGTGGATCCAAGTATCTCCAACTCAAAACTTCCTCCAACTCAAGTGGCTCTTTTCAGTAGATACATTAAAAATTTAATAAACTTTGGAGTGGTAGGATAGGGGTAGGATCCACCACCCTACTACTGCAGTAAGAAATAAATTCAGGCAGAAATTTATTGCCATGAATGTTGTTATTGTAAACAGGACAAATTACTCTTGTGCTATCTTATTCAAAACATTTATCTAATTTTCAATTATGATATTGTACCAAAACATAGCTTTCATCTTTTCATCTTTTTGAGCATCTCCTTTCTCTTATCACCAATTTGTCTTTACAATACCATCTTTCATAATACAATAGTTGTTTGGTCTAGTCACATTAATAACACTGTTGTGTAGCCAGTAGGTGGTAGTACTGGGATAACTAAACTATGTTTACATTCTGAACCAGTATCAAGCTGCTACATGGCAACAAAGATCTTGTCAGGAAGGCAATGCAACCTGTTATTAGTTATTAAAACAATACTTGACAAAGAATTAAAACCTATAACTAACAAAAGTAATACAATAAATGAATAACTGTAACAAAGCAGGCAACACTTTTGGCGTATCGCCCCCCCCCCCCCCCCCCGGTTCTGTTGGCCTCACGGGCAGTTAAAGTAACGAGTGGGTATGTTTATTTATTGATGCATCCGGTAAGATCGAATTGTGTCTTAAGTGGATTATGTAATTTTATTGCACTTGTGTGCCTAACTTTTTAATGTGTTATGTACTGTACTGTGGTACCATGCAAGCCGCCCTGAGCCTGCATGCGGGGAGGGCGGGATATAAATGAAATAAAATAAATAAATAAACACGTACAGAAGAAAATCTAGGCACCATGTTATGGATGTGATAAAGAGTTTATAAAATTATGCATGGGATGGGAAAAGTGGATATAGTTTTTTCTTAGCACTCAGTAGCACCCAATGAAACTGATGGGCAATAGGTTCAGGACTGACAAAAGGAAAAGCTTCTTTACTCAATAAATACTTAAATTGTAAGATGGCTACTCTATGTTAACACCACCATTCTAACTATAGTTTTGAAAGTACTGTGTTCTCCATTCCACCAGGCAGATTTTAGGTCCATGAAGCATAGTAAGGAGATTCACATTGGGATGGAAGAGAATCATGTGGTGAGTACTAACAAGCCTCATGGTTGGGATGGAATTCCTTCCCTTTCCCTCATGGAAGTGGTATGTTAGTTTCCTTCTTCCTCCCTGCTATTGCTACTACATACCTTCCTCCATCTTCTCTCTCTTATATGCTGAATTTCATGTTTTCTTCACTTAATGGCTTGGACCCACTGGTGGGTTTCCCTGGATAGAATGATAGCTGTCCATGAAATGTGACTTTCTTGCCTTTTCCCCCTCCTGTTGCAGCTGATAATGCTCCCCAAAATGCTGCTCTTTAGGGGCATTTAGGGCTGTAACAGAAGGGGGGAGGTAATAAAGCCACACTCCACAGGCAGAAACTGTTCTGTCTGTAGAAATGTTTAAATGGATCCAAGCCAGTATCTACAGTATGCCAGTTCTTCATTATCTGTTTTTGGATCTATTCAAATAATACATTGCCTCACATAAAAATAACTCCCTGACCATGCAAAACTAATATGTTAAGGGCAGGCAATTAATCTGGTCGTTTTCCTGATATGCTAACTTTCAACATGCAGGAACCTGCCTTGCTTTTCTTTACCAAAATCTGCAATACTGATAGAATGTAGTACTTATCATAAACAAAAATGCAATACAGTACTTATCAGAAGAGCTCAGTTATCCCAGTCATAATATTTACCATGCAAAGAGGTCTTTTTGTTTTTAAAATATAGTGCTTATACAGGTGACCTCTATTTACTGTCTGTGTAGATGCAATGCCCATGTTCACCAGCAACTGAGTAGGATTCTCATTGGTAAAAGATGTTACAACATACTGTATCAGTTCTCAACCAGCTGTATTAATTGCTTATTTGCTTCCAGAGCTAATTCAAAATGCAGGTGCTTATCTGTAAATCTGTTTATACCCTGGGCCCCCCAAGCACAAGTTAAGGTCCTTCGTACCTTCCTGACTGTGCCCTATATCAGGTGGTTCACTCTCATTTTTAGTGGTGATCCAGAGCTTTCTCTCTGGTCATTCACATACCATCCCTGCTTGCCTTCAGCAAAGTCTGCAAGCAGTTGGTGTGCAGTGAATATTACTTGGATTTCCTTGTTTGTATAGAAATATGATTGTCATTTGGTTCGGTGATGATTACTACTACACTGGATTTTACAGTTAACAGCTTGGAAGTTTTTGCTGTAAGCAAGCTAAATGAGCCCTGTACACAGGGGAGGGTGGTCTAGAAATCCAATAAATAAATAAATAAAACTTGCTTTACCTTTTTGTTTCTGAGGTAGGCTTTCTTGGCTGAAATTCGCCCACGCCTTGCTTCTAGCTGCCGAACTTTCTGTTGCAATTTCTGTAATTCTTCTCTTTGCAAGTGTATAGATGTTGCCATATCTTCCTTTTCAAGCATAGCCTCCATACTTTCATATGTATCGTAATATACTACTTCATCTCTTTTCTCTGTTAGAAAATACTAACAATTTTAATTATTTTAAACCCACATACCTACACTCAAGCAATGTTAATGTACGATCTGGAGAACTTTCAGTTGTGAAAAACAGAGTAACATCTCAAAGAAAAAGGTCTGATTACTATGAAATATTCTGTTTCTGATTATTACTTCTCATTTTTTCTGTGGTCAAACCCTCTACAACCCCTTGCCCATTTTATTATATTTTTATACCAGAAAAATATCTTTAATACAAATATTTAGAAACAAAACAAAACAGAATGACAGAATAAGAAAAACAGCGCGGGGAAAGTACTGGACAGATCCAAAAGTGGCCTGAAGAGTACCTAACCCTACACCAGGAAAGGTACATCCACACACTAACACTAATCTAGTAAAAAACAAGGTCCATTTAAAGCTTGGCTGAAACAAAAAGCAGAAGCAAATAAGATGAATCACATTGCAAATGGCCGAGGTCAATGCTCCAAAGAATTGTTTCCCACTCAAATACAGAGAGTCTCCACATTCTTAAGTTAACCTTGCTTAGAATTGAAGTGAAAATCCACCTCATCCATTGTATTGTCTTGAACTCTGGCCATCTGTAATGCCTCAGATGAAAAAAAGCAAAATAATGACTACTGCTATTGCTGGTGTGGGGAATATGAAACCCAAAGTAATCTCAATTCCCAAATTGTAGTGTGACATTTGTTTAAAATGCAGATGTAAATTAATATATGTCACCTGAAATAAGTCTTTTGATACTTTCAAGTTGAGCCGTCAGCAGCAGTTCTTCACACTTCAAGATTTCAAACTGCACTTCATATAACTGAAGTTGCAGGTCATAATAATCTGCTTCTAGTTGGTCCAAATGTGCAATGGCTTCTGTGCCACCTTGTAAACTCTGCATCTAAGCAGGGTCAGGGAAAGAAGTTATGGTTACCACCAGAACATATAAAAAGTGGAAAACTTTCTGAGATATCGTAAGTTACATGTAGAGCATAGCTACATAAACTATGTTAAAAAGTAAGACCGGATACCCGTCTTTTGAATTACTACAACTCAGAAATTCTGTAATTCTGTAAAAAACGGAGTTCTAAATAGTACTGGTTGAAGGAACCAAATGTACATTGTCCTTATGGAATAGAAGCATACAAGAAGGGGGACCTGTGATACTTGCAGGGGGGGAGCTCCACGCGGAGGAGGAGGAAGCAGCCGCAGGTAAGCCTTTCCCTCCGGCACCAACGGTGAGGCCAGTGCGGCACCCGCTGAGTCTGCCAGGCCTCCCCCCCGCACCAACAGCGAGGCCCGCGCGGCCCACTAAGCCTTCTCCCCCACCCACCCCGGCACCAATGGCGAGGCCTGTGCGGCTCCCACCGGGCCTGCCAAGCCTTCTCCCGGCACCAATGGCAAGGCCCACACAGCTCCCAGCCGTCAGCCCCGCCAAGCTTTCTCCCCCCCCCCGTGGCATCGCCGAGGCCTGAGTGGCCAGCCCACCAAGCCTTCTCCTGCCTCCCCCAGTGGCGGCTGTGGCGGCAAGGCAGTTCTCAGAGTGTTCTCTGCACATGCGCAGGTAACGCTCTTTTACTTTTGGGGGGATTTATAGTTTTTTATAGATTTCAGATTTTTCTGCACATCTGGGGATTGCCCCAAATGTGCAGGAAAATCTCTTTGCCCCCTAGGTGCCCCCAATGTGCAGATTTAGATATCCACACGCAGGGGGCGCCTTGGCTATTAGTATATAGATTCTTGAAGAAGACATATCAAAATGAAGAAACAATCTGGAACCTTAGTTGAATATTGAATATTAGGATTTATACTCTTTTGTAAAAGTGCTTGCATTTCTTTATGTATTATTCTCACTTCAGACCAATGAATTTTTTACAATTTTTTGCATAATTTACTTAGCACTGTATACACAGTTCTTTCTACTGTATACTTATGCACTGTGTGATCTCTGTAGTATGAGCATGACTACATAAACACCATTCAGAGCTGAATTTTCCCACCACAGAAATAAAAACCTCCATACAAGTCTTGCTCAGAATCATCTGATTCATCATGAACCACTAGAAGTTTAACCTGGAATATACATCAATCCATTACATTCAAATCAAATAAAATTTATTGTTACAGCCAATTGACCAGCAGTGCAGTAAAGCAGCACAATAATAAACAAGTACGATCACCAACACTCACAGACAATAATACCATCATAGGACCAGCCCCAGACCCCTATTAAAATTGTAATTCTATTCCCTAAATTCTAAGTCTTGTCTAAAATTCTCTTCAGTCTGTGCTTTTTGTTAAAATCTTTCGCTTGTTTATTACTAAAAAACAATATTTTGCTACTACCAGAGTTACCGACTTCTTGGTATCTTCCAACAAATATTTCAGCAGCACAGTATCTGAAAATTTCAAATAGTTGTCCAAGGGTTTAAATTGGGCAAGTAAAGGAAAAATTAGCTGGTGTCCAAGGTTCCCTCTCAGCTGTGGAGTCTTGTGAGCAAAAATTCTACTTTGTGAGCTACTGGCATGAAAGTTGTGAGCAAGCGATCTGGCTACTGCATACATTAGTTTGCTCTGGAGCCGTCCTTCCTGAGCTGAGACAAAACTGTGTGAGCCAGAGGTTAAAAAACTGTGAGCTGGCTCACACTAACTCAGCTTAGAGGGAACACTGCTGGTGTCTCTCTCTGAAATAGAGCTTACAATGTAAAAGAATGTGTGTGATTGTTTCAACTTCTTTATCTGCACATAGACAACATCTTTGATGTATAGGCCAACGGAGATACCTTCCTTGCAGTAAATTAGAGGGGAAGGCATCAAAACACACTCTAGAAAAAGCCCACTGATACTTTTCATATATAATGTTAGAGAGATATGGTGCTGCTCCAAATCCAGGCCAAGATTTTAGGTTACTATACATCTTGGGTAAAAGCGCTTCATCAGTTTGAACCTCAGTATCAACCAAGCGCTGATGAACTAAAGATTTTGCTTTACTCAGACCCATTTCCAGAAGAATCCATTACATTCCAAAATTTTTAAAGATCTGACTGGTGGAGATTTTTCTTCCCTTTAAATGCAACTGCAATGCCAATTATCCACATGTGGACTAACAAAGAGCTACTGATATTTCTGTCTTCCTAGTTTTTTGTTTAAAAGCCCTTTCTCTTTCTCAATCAAATTAATTATTTCTTGTTCACTCTCCAGAGCCACAACGTTCTTTAACAAATTCTTGATCAGTTCTTATTCCTGAAGTACTTTTGAGTACTGCTTTTCTCTGCAGCAAAAACAACCATTCATTACTTTTCTTTCCTTTCTTTCCTTTTTAAAGACTGAAATCCTGCAATTATGAAATTACTATCACGAAATATAAAGAAAATTAGTGAACAACTACTTTGGCTATGAAGGGAAACACAGTAGTTAAAGTCTTCTCATTTCCTTGGGGAAATTAATTGATGGACACGGACAGTGAACAAGAATTAAGCATGAAAACCAGAAAGTTCTCACAGTTATGTTATAAAGCATAAGAGGAAAGCACCAAAATTAAAGAGACATAGGACCACCACATCTCCTTACATACAGTAAAGACAACCAACAAATAACCAGTTGGCAGCTTAGAATAAACACACACAAGGGAGCTGCACAGATGTTGGTTTGAGCCCCCTCCTTGCAACCATGCATCCTTTTGCCAGACACACACAGAAGAAAGAAAACATAGCCACTCCACCCACCAAGCCTACATGCCTGTTACATTTCACTTGGCAGAACGAACTCTGATAGAACTCCCAAGATCTCTCCCATATAAGAATTCAGATCTTGGTGAATAGATTTCATAGAGTCAGCCAATTTTGCCTAGATGCTTTTTCCAAATCCAAGCCCTCTAAAAAGTATTTATTTATTTCGATTTATATCCTGCCCTCCCCGCAAGCAGGCTCAGGGCAGTCTAAAATGATCTTTTAGGTATTTATGGTCAAGCAGTTTGCAACGCTCTGTATCAGCATAGATCTAGAAAAATTCATATTTCATACTTAAACATAACTAAATTATAATGAAATTTGCTAACAATGCTAACAATGAAATTTAGAGGCCAAAAAATTCATTCAAGGCATCAGCTTTATAAGTTGAATGATCTATCACTGATGCTATAACCCATACATTGATATGGAAGATCAAGAAATATACCAGATAACATGAGTTGCAGTACAATAGAGAAGAGACTGTCAAATAGATGAAAGCTGGTGTACAGTTATCAGCTAAGAGGGTGCCAAAAAGGCCCAGCCAAGTTCAAAACTTGCCACAATTGTGAATCTACTAAAGTATCTTAGTCAAGCCACTAATCACTCAGTTTTGGCAAAGGAGAATTCTCTCCATCCCTTCCCAATCTGCAGTATGATAGTAATAATAACTAACACATGAAAATCAAACAATCCTATTTCTATAGTAAAGAACTTGATTGCTGGCTGGAACTGTATTCAATAAGGATGAGCTGATACAGGGAGGGTGCATCCTGAGAACAACTGCTCTCTCCCTCCCATGTATAATGACCCTCTCTTTTTTGTTTCACTGAGGGCAACACAGGAAAAGAGCTTAAAAGAAGCATCCCAGTGACAGACATTCAGATACTCTCACCCACTATAATCTAGCATTCAGGTGACAACAGTGTTCCTGAGTGAGCACTTTATATTCTCAATCAGCAATAACTTCAGTACCATTCTGTTGTTTTAAATATGGACCTTCTTCCTAGTGAGAGTGATACTGCCACAAAGATTTAGATGACAATAACAATGAGAGTGAATGAAACCAATCTAAGAAACTACATGTGGAAACAGTTACAATAGATAAGGCCAATTTCTTAACAAACAAAGGCTCTGAAGCCGCAGCCAATTGGGACAGCAAGCAGCAGCAACCAATGTTCATAAAAGCACCTTTTCCATTTAAAAAAACCCAAAAAACCTAAGTACACCATTCTATATATTCAAGCTAATTTTTGTACATTTAGAAAACTACAAAGAGTGCCCAATGATTTAGTATTTCTGGTTGTTAATAATAAGACCCAGCTGCTAAGCTACAAAAAAGGATCTGGTCTGCTTCCAATAAAGCTTTTCACTGTTCCTTTTCCATTGTAAATACCCATCTTTCAAGTATTTGTGCACAAGTGCTTCAAAGGAAAAATGGTTCTGCTATGAAGAAAAATGGTTTAATGTCTCTAGAATCAAGTAAAGCAAATACATCAGGCATTTGAATTCACCTTGGCAAAGCAGGATACATGATCCATCACTGACTGGTGAGAAATAATGCAAACTGGGCATGAGAGGAAACAAAAATTCTGCAATTTTGATACACCTGTTGTGATTAATTGTTAACATGACTGAAAAGGATATGCTGAAAAGTAGTTCAAGTTTTAAACCTAAGTAGCTAAAGCACAGTTATTGGACAAGAAGAGAGGGGCATGAAGATCCTCCAATGATGAGACACAATTAAGTACAGGAAACTGATAGTTTAACAATATTAGGTGCTAATTAATGATATAATAGCCTGCAAATGACAGGCCCCTTTATAGGGTTGCCAAATGGGGCCGGGGGGCGGGGAATCTCCCGCTTCAGAGGCCTGATTTCCGCTGCGGCAGAATCGGGCCCCGGGGGGAACCCCGCCCCCCAAAGCTGCGTCACCGCCACGTTGCTGACGTTGGGGGCGTGGCTGAGCTCGTCGGGGGGGAAACCATATGGTTTTCCCCCCGACGAGCTCGGCCATGCCCCCAACGTCAGCAACGTCGCACGTCACTTCTGGCGACGTGCTGCTGGCGCGTGTGTCCATCAAGACCTCCCGGACGCCGGCAAGGCTCCCCCCGCTCCGAGGGGTGAGTCGACTTGGCAACCCTACCCCTTTATGGAATAAAATTGGTTAAACAACAGGAAGCAGGGAGTAGGAATAAATGAACAGTTCTTGCAATGGAGGAAAGGAAGCTGTGGGATCCCACAAAGACCAGTACTGAGGCCAGTACTATTTAATTTGCTCATAAACGATCCAGAACTTGGGGGGAGCAGAGTAATGGCCAAGTCCGAAGCTGACAAAAATTATCTGGGATTGTGAAAACCAAGCCGACTGTGAAGAGTTCCAGGAGGATCTCCACAAACTGAAGTTCAGTGTAGGTAAGTGTAAAGTGATGCACACTAAAATAAAAAATCCCAACTTCAAGTATATGCTAATAGGGTCTGAACTCACTGTGACTGAGTGGGGAAAAGATTTGGAGTTATAGTAGATAGCTCAATGAAAGTGTCAGCCCAGTGTGCCACAAGCAGTGAAAAAGGCAAACACTACTCTGGGGGATTATTAGGAAGGGAACTGAAAATAAAACAGCCAATAATATTATATAGTAGATATTTATCCTGAGATTTCAGCTATATCTGTTTGGCTTTTGTATGTTTGGCACCATTGTTCTTTCAGATTTCATGTTAAAAGCTAAATTACTCTTAAAAAACTACCTCTTCTTTCAATGCATGTTTCTTCTGTTCCAAACTGATTTCTTTTGCTCTCATCAGCTGCAGAGTCTCCTTAGAAACTGCATATTGAAGTTTCTCCATCCGTTCCACTGCTGCTGCCCATGCAGCCTTGCCAAACTTTTTCTGGTCTGCTCGCATTCGGTCATATACAGCTGTTAAAAAAGAAATAGCCAGCTTATCACCTTGTACCTGGAGCTTAATTCCGACCAGTCTTCTATGTGTTTACTTGGTCAAATAGTAAATCTGAAGCAGACAAAGATCGGTGAGACACAAGTTCCAGTCAAAGTTCAAAGTCATTTATTATGGTATTACACCAGCATGAAACACAGAATAAAATATACTGTAGTCTTTGCAAAAAATCGTTAAAAGTTTCAGAAAAAGCTGTAAAATGTTTTATAACAAATTGTAAATAACATTCCGATGATACATAGGGATATATTGTGAGAGAAAGATTTTAACCTTTAAGACATATATAATTTTATGAATTTTATTAGTTTATGTTGTACTTTATGTTTCCTTACTTTCTTGAATGTTTAGTCGAGTTTTGCAGGCTGCTGCACATAATTTCACACAAAGTGCAGTCACCTGTGGGTTTTCTCCCAGCAGCAACATTTTAACATATCCCGGATTTGAACACCCAGGGTTTCTATTGAGCAGGGGGGAAATATACTTTGAGCAATTCATTTGATAAAAAGGGCAGTAAAGGAGACATGCTCTATTGTTTCTATCTCACCACTGGTTCGTCGTAGAACAAAAACAAACTCGCTGGGTAATCTTATTTCCCAACTTAATTTTTTTTGTATAAAATAGGAAGGATAGTGTCCCATGATATAGTTTGGTTTTGATGACTGTTTAATACTGTTTAAGTAAAAATGATACAGGAATGGACGACATGTATAGTAATGGTGCTCACACCCAGAAGCCCCTTTTCTTAACTTGCTGTCAACTCAAGGCAAACTGGTGATATCAAAGCTGATATCTCACAAATGAGGAAAGGTGCTAGAAATTTACATGAACCACTGTCATTGATAAGAAGCACAGTAATAAGATACAAGCAAGAGATCTGATTGTAAAAATGGGAAGCAAAAATCTATTACCTTTCTGTGCTTTAGCTGTTATTTCGAAGTACTTCACAGTAAGGTCTTGAATAGAAAGTACAGCCATATGGGCCTTCCGCTGCCAATCTGCATCTTCTTTTTGTAGACTCTCAATTCTTCTTGGTCCTAAGTAATCATTCTCTATGGAAATCTGGAAATAGAGCAATCTGATATGTTCACAACCAAATTCAAATAAGTTTGTTTGTTTAAAGCAAAAACACAATGTTCTCCAAGTATTCTGCCTACAGGAGCAAAACTTGCTATTTAGCAAACAGAATGTTTTGAAGCCACCAACCACAGGCAAGGTGCAAACAAGCACACAGTATTTTAAAAAATCATCAGGTGGTAAAAAGTGCCTGACAAAGCCATGGTGGCAGCTCCATCCTGGTGGAATGAGCTCCCAGAAGAGATCAGGGCCCTACAGAATCTCTTACAGTTCCACAGGGCCTGTAAACAGAGCCACCAGGGTTTGGAGCCACCACCACCACTAACAAATAGGATAGGAAGCCCTGTTGTCTCGGGAATTTGTATTAATAGCCTGTGCCAGCCGCCTGATAGACACCTGCAGAAGACCTACAAGCTGGTTATGGGAAGAGAGAGCTGTCACTGATTCAATAATAACAAAACTAGCACTTATTATGAAATTGTTAACTAGTTTTTAATACTGTTTTAAATGGCCTATTGTATTGTTTTAAATGTTTTTTGCTGATTTGATGTAAGCTGTCCTCGGCTGGGAGGGCGGGGTAGAAATTTGAGGGATAATAAATAATTGGAAAAGCAGATAGTAATGTACTATACATAACCCTCCTGTGGAAAGGAAGCTGACAAATGAAGAAAGATGATGAGGAAGGTCTGGCTTGTGGAACACTATGGCTTGGATCTAGACTACATATTTCTTGAACATTTCTGTGGGTACAAGGTTTTCCACTCACGGAATGCAATTTTCCTGCCTTTCCTCTCTCACAGCAGCCTGAAATGCCCCCCAAAATTGTGTCCCAGGGAATCCCCTCTGCCCCTGGAACAGCATTTTGGAGGGCATTTCAGGCTGCCATAAGTGGTAAGAGCCAGTGTGCTGTAGTGCTTAAAGTGTCAGACTAGGATTTGGGAAATCTGGGTTCAAATCCCCACTCATGCTATTGAAGCTTGCTGGGTGACCTTGGGCCAGTTACAGTCTTGGCCTAACCAATCTTAGGGTTGATGTGAAGATAAAATGGAGGAAAGGAGAATTATGTAAGCCACCCTGGGTCCCCAGTGGGGTGAAAGATAGGACATAAATAAATAATAAAGAAAATCACTTTCCATCGTCGGAATTCTTTGCACCAGCAGAAACTTTAGTCTGGATCCAACTGCAGGTTTTACTGGTGTCTGCTTTTTCCTTTTATATTAAGTGTCCTGACCCCAAATCCTCTCAAAGTAAAACTACACCTTACAGGAGAGACATGGTGTCATGACCCCAGAGGGGTCTTTGGGTTCCGCCGCCACCACCCTGGATTTATGGTCCCTTGGGAGGCCCAGGGTACCTTCCCAAGCCCCTTTTCAGCCGAGCAATACAGGCGTGATTGACCCAGGCAGAGAAAATAATTACACAAAAAGGGTTTATTAAAACAACAGTGGGGCAGGGAAAACAAGACACGGCAAGGTGCTTCAAAAGGGGATAACAGTGTGAAAGGAAAAATAAACATAAACTAACGCAGCTACCTGTTACTCCTGTTTTACTTCCAGGCCCACAGCCTGCCTGCCTAACACTCACACTGAGGGATCCTTTCCTCGCAGACCAACCTGTCTTCTCACTAAGATCAGGTTGCAGAGTACGAAGGACGGAGGGATCTTCCTCTTCCCAGCCCAGCCTATCTTCTCACTAAGATCAGGCCGCAGAGAGAGACAAAAGACACCCTTTTCCCTCAGCGAACAGCTCAGATTCCTTCTCCCACCAGACTATCACAGTCTCCTCCCAGACTGTCTCTCCAACCGACTCCAACGGTCTCTTTAGAATCTTCTCAGCCTCTCCCAATGCCTTCTGGGAGTTGTAGGCCTAGCTGCCTCCTACTGCCACCCAGGCCTCTTAGGCTGGCTAGGCCGTACTGGCACAGGCCAGATCATGACACATGGCCTCTGCCAAAAATGCAGTCTTGTGTCTCCTTCTCCTGTCTCTCTCAGTAACACCTCAAAGATTTTTTTAAAAACTGCATAAAGAGGTATCATTGGCCTCCAGGCTACCTTACCACCCTTCCTAGAGCAGCAGGAAAACTTAAATGGTGATGCCATGTCATACATTCTCTTTTAGCTACATGACACCAGGGGACAGAGAGATGGAAGAGAGTTGAGGCTGATGTTTTTGCCAGCAGCTGTTCTATCTTCCATAGCCTCCCCCACACCTTTTTGTGTGGAATTCCTCTTTCATTATATTAAAAGGACACACAAATACCCCAACCATACAAAAACAGGTTGCTTACCTGTAACTGATGATCTTCGAGTGGTCATCTGTGCATTCACACCCATGGGACCTACTGCGCACGCGCTGGATCGATCGGCATTGTAGCAAGCTCTTTAATGGATTTTCGCACCCAGTCCCTCGGGCATGCGCAGGAACCTCACCGTGCATGCCCAGAGGGGTGGGCGCGGACATCCTGCACATCGTCAATTTCAAGCGTGGTACGTCGTGATGTAGGAGAGGGGAGTCTGACAGGAAGAGGAGGTCCTGTACCGGAGAGAATTGGTGGTATATTCCCTTTGACAACTCGAGGACTGTCGAGAACCATGGTTGTCTCGGCCACCATGGTGCTATCAACATGCAATCTGCTCCGTCTCAGATTATCTTGCGTACCACTCTCAGAAGCAGGGGTAAGGGAGGGAAAAGGTACAGAAGGCCTGTGGACCAGGGAAAAAGGAGACCGTCTCTGAGCGATTGTGAGTCCCTGCCGCCTCGACTGCAGAACAGGGGACATTTTTTGTTGGCTCTGGTGGCGAAAACGTCGACTTGGGGAGTTCCCCACCTGCGGAAAAGCGGGAAAAGATAGGACGGGTTCATCTCCCACTCGTGGAGACTGAGCCTTGCTCAACTTAAATGATCTGCCTGCACATTCAGGTGACCTGGGATGTGTGTGGCTACCAAAAAGATGTCGTGGGTGATGCAAAAGTCCCATAACTGAATGGCGAGGTTGCAGAGACATAGGGAGACCGTGCCTCCTTGTTTGTTTATATAACTGAGCGCAGTGGTATTGTCTGTGAGGACCGTAATACATTTCCCTTTGATTATTGGTAGGAAACTCGTGACCGCGAACTGAATTGTGAGCAGTTCCAGGAAGTTTATGTGTCGACCTTGCTCGTGGGTGTTCCACTTGCCCCCGACGCACAGACCCATCATGTGTGCACCCCATCCCAACAGGGAAGCATCCATGGTCAGGGTGATTTGGGGTGACGGAGGGTGGAAGGGTGCTCCCTGGAAGATATTGGAAGGGACAGTCCACCAAAGTAACGAGTCTCGTATGTTGGGAGGGGGGGATAGGACGACAGTGTGAACGTTGTTCGCTGGGTTGTAATTCCGGATGAACCACAGTTATAAACAACGCATTTTCAGTTTGGCAAAGTCGAGAACCGACGTGGTTGCAGCCATAAGGCCAAGCAGCCTTTGGATTTGGAAGGCAGTGACAGAAGGGTGGGTACGGACGATGGTGGCTAAGGAAATGATGTCTGCCGCTCTGTCTTGAGGCAGGTAAGCCATGCATGTCGTGGAATCTAGTATAGCACCGATGTACTTTATTCTTTGGACTGGACTCAATTGAGACTTTTCTCGATTGACTTGTAGGCCCAGGTTTTTTAATAGTGCCAGTGTCTTGGTGATGTTTGAGACCAGGGCGTTCTGGGAAGGCGCTACCAAAAGGGGTAGATGGAGACACCCCGGAACCACAATCATAGTCTTTGTGAAGACTCTTGGGGCGCTGGACAGGCCGAATGGCAGGGCTGCATACTGGTAATGTTGTTGACCAATTGCGAAGCATAGGTAGTGGCGGATGGTGAGGTGGAAAGACGCGTCTTGGAGGTTGAGGGTGGCCATCCAGATGTGTTTCCGTAGGAGTGGCATAATCTGCTGTAAGGATACCATGTGGAAGCGATGGTAGGTTACAAAACAGTTCAGTGCCCTTAGATCTAAAATAGGTCGAACACCTCCATCTCTCTTCGTGACTGTGAAGTATCGGGAATAAAATCCCGTCCCGTGGAGGTACTTGTTCAATGGCTCCCTTCTGCAGAAGGATGGACACCTCTTCCAGGAGAGGTGGGGAAGGGGGTGTGGAGACAACGACAGGAGTAATGGGGTTCTGGTGGAATTGGATACGGTAGCCTTGGGTCAAGATGGACAGCACCCATTCATCCGAGGTGATGTGACGCCAAGTATGAAGAAAGGGTGATAGACGGGTTTGAACTGACTCGGTGACAGGGAAGTCAAAAGCTCTGCTTGGAGGGTTTGACTTGTTTGATACGGGAAGATTGTTGCCCTGATCCAAACCTCGATTTTTGGTAGGGAGGTTTTTGACCTCCCGAAGACGTACACGGTCTCCATTGTCTGTCTGGAGACAGACGACTTGGTGCACGCCTCTGCCAAGACTGTGACCAGGTACGGGGACGGTATTGTTGTCTCGCAGAGGGTGACACTCCTAGAGCTCGAGAAGCCTTTATGCTCTTGTCTAATTCTTGGAGTGTGGAATCAGTAGTGGTGTTGAAGAGGCCAAGGCCGTCAAACAGAAGATCTTCAACGTAAGACCTGGTATCCAAAGGGAGAGCCAGGATTTTTTTTAGTGCTATAGCAGAGGCCATCGTCCTGGAAGATGCATCTAGGGCATGCTTTGAAGTGTTGATCTGCAGCTTTGCCAACACCATGCCCTCCTTCTGAATGACTCTGGTTGCCTGAAGCTTGTCTTCTGGGAGGTGGGTCAATAGTTCGAAGAACCTTTCCCAGAGAGTATATTGATACCTGCTCATGCAGGCCAGATAATTAGTGGTTTTGACACCCAATGTTCCGGTGCAGTAGAAGCGTCTGCCAAAGGCAACCAATTTTTTACTTTCTCTGTCTGAAGGTGCAGAGTGTATTCGTTTAGATTTTGAGGAGGATGTTACAACAATAGAGTTTGGTTGAGGATGGGAGAATAGGAATTCGGCCCCTGTCTCTTGGACTCTGTACATATGGTCTTGTCGACACCGGGGCTAACGAAGGTTTCTCCCATGGTGCCTTTGTAGCTTGCAAAAGGACAGTGGACATGGGTAATGCCAGAGTGGAAGATGTATCAAGCTGGACGATGTCAAAAACCGCATCCGTCACCTGCGGGTGTTGCTGAACGACAGAGAGGCCTAGGGAATGGGCCATTCTTTTAACAAGATCTGTGTATGACGTGAGATTGTCGGATGGGGAGATGGGCAAATAATCACCGACAGCTTGATCAGGAGATGTATGATCAGGGGAGGTGTGAGCCTCAGATGCTTCGGTATCAGAATTGTCTTCCATTGAATCGGAGGACTCCTGGTGTGGCGTTTGGACAGGAGTGTCCTGTTGACCAGTTAAAGGTCTTGGTGGAACGACAGGGGTGGAAACGACTGGGGTTTGTACAACCTGAGGGTTGGGAGGACGACTGTGTTCCAAGTTATGCTGGGAAGGATAGTCTGCAGGAGGACGAGAGAGAGATGCTGAAGGTCTCGACCTGTAGGGCGATCTTTTTTTTTTTTTTTAGTGAGATGAATATCTATCCCAGTCAAAATAGCACGCCAAAAAC
>NW_015176514.1:0-49210 GCF_001447785.1 Gekko japonicus | reverse complement strand
AGTTGTAGTGGGATTGTTATTGGGATTGCTCTAAACAAATATAGAAATTGTGGAAAAATGAATGACTTTAAAATATGGATTTTTTCTATCCATGTGGTGAGTGATGAGGAGATTGCTTGTGGTAGTTCTCGTAATTTCTTAGCTATTATGAAGTGGTTTTGCTGTAAAATGTTTGACAAGTTGATAGGTATATTTATTCCCAAATACCTCCAAAACTGTCTTGTCCAGGTAAATTTGTATTTTTGTTCTATTTGGGGTTTTAATGTCCAGTCTACTGTAATTGGGAAGAACACGGATTTGGAGGCGTTCACTGTTAGGCCTGATGCCTTCCCGAAGTTGTCTAATATTCCGAGAATTTCATCGATTGATGTTTCAGGTTGCGTTGTAGTTATTGCCATGTCGTCTGCAAATAAGCTCAGTTTTATTTCCTTATCTTTGGTGCGTATTCCAGGTATTTTGTGGTTAGTCCTAATGGCTTGGGCAAGCGGTTCGATCGCCAAGGCAAAAAGTAAAGGGGAGATAGGACATCCTTGGCGCGTTCCTCTGGATAATGTGATATTCGATGATTTCATTCCGTTGGTTTTTATTGTTGCTGTAGGTTTTGCATAGATGGTTGAAATCATATTCAAAAAGTTAGTTCCAAAGTTCATATTTGTCAGTAGGTTTTGGAGGTAAGTGGTTTCTACTCTATCGAAGGCTTTTTGAAAGTCCAATGAGATTATAAATGATGAGCTTATTTGAAATTGTTTGCAGTATTGAATTATATCTATCATTTTCCTCGTGTTGTCGGTGATTTCTCTGTTTGGTATAAAACCGGTCTGATCAGTATGGATGTAGTTTTCTATTATTTTGTTGAGCCGATGTGCCATTGTTGCTGTAAAAATTTTGTAATCCTGATTGAGGAGTGATATTGGTCTATATGAGCTAGTTAATGTGCAATCTCTATCCGGTTTAGGAATTAATATTATTGTTGCTGAGTTCCATGATGGTGGCATAATTCCTTGGGTTAGTACTTGGTTACATGTTGTCATTAAAGGTTCCGCCAGGAGGTGTGAGAATTTTTTGTAGAATTCTGCCATAAAGCCGTCTTCTCCGGGAGATTTGTTGTTTTTTAATTGTTTAATCGTTGCCTGGATTTCTGCCGTTGTTATAGGGGTCTCTAGCCACTCTTTGTGCTGCGTTGTTAGTTTGGAGTGAATTGGAAATTGCTGGAGAAAAGAATCCATAGATGCCGGTGTAGGGGAGTCCGATTTATAGAGTTTCGAATAGTAGTTTAGAAAGGCGTTAGAGATCTCCTTAGGAGAATAGACCGTGTGGCCGTCTTTGGTTTTAATTGCATATATTGCGTTGGCTGTAAGTTTCTTTTTATATTTCCATGCAAGTAATTTGATGGATTGTGGTGATTTGAACCAATATTTTTGCTTGGTATAGGCTATTTGCTTTTGGATTTGAGAAATTTCGATAGATTCGAGTTTTTTCCTTTCTAGCAGAAGAGTTTTATATATTCGTTTACTGCCATGTTTGCTGTGTTCTAATTCTAAAGCTTTGATTTTGTCTATCAGTTCTTGTTTTAATTTCTGTTTTTCTTTTTTATAGGCTGAGGCAATCGCAATTATCTTTCCTCGGAGTACTGCTTTCAATGAATCCCATATTATGTGTTGAGAAACTCCGCAGTTCGCGTTGAAATGCAAATATTCTTTGATATCTTTTTCAATGCTATCTGATGTTGATTGTAAAAATAAAAGTTTTGGATCCATTCTCCAGTTTTTGTGTCGTGTTTCTTCATTTCCGATTTCTGTAGGGCGATCTTGATCTATGAGCAGAGTGGGATGAATATCGATCCCAGTCGGAATAGCCTGCCGGAGTCAACCATGGCAAGGATGGTGGATAAGCCCCATACAGATACCTCATCTGTCGTTGATCCCAAAACAGAAGTGATGGCAGGGGTAAGAAGACTCGGGGGGGGATTGACTTCTGGACCGTGGACGTCTCGGAGACAAAGCGGCAGCCTGTCTTTGAGAGGAGCCCGTATTATCTCAGTTGTCGATATCGACAGATTGACTGTGCAGACGTGGAGGGTGACGCTGCGTGTCGCATGCAGCATATCGGTGCCAACGTGGATCGTTGCCGTCAACGACGACGATGGGGAAGGAGACGGAGAAGGCTCTGCATCCATTTGATGACTTAGGAGCTCTACCGTTTCGATGTCGGAGTAAGGATGCTCCATTTGGTGGACAGGGGAGTCCAAGACATGGATGGTCGGTATCGGTGGAGGGGCTTGGGCCCCGGCATCGATACTGTCGTTGGAGTGGGAGGCACTTTAGGGGCATCACTCAGTGCAGCCACCGCTACTTTCCCCTTCTTTGCCACCTTAAGGGGTTTGGAAGAGCCCTTCTTTGTGGACTTTTGCTCCTTACTTGGCTTGGACTTCTTTTTCACCGGTGTGGAAGCGGAGGATTGCGCCTTCGATGCCGGAGGCTTCGGTGTCGGTTGGCCGATATCGAAGGCAGGCCTCAATGCCGGAGCCGTTGAGGTAGATGGTTTCTCAGCATCCATCGCTGAGGAAGGATGTAGGGCCGATTCAAGCAGGGCCACTTTAAGGCACGCAGCTTGGTTTTTTCGGGTCTGGTTTGAAAACCAAGCACAGTGGCCACAAGATTCGGGTCGATGAGACTCTCCGAGACAAAGAATGCAAAGGGTATGACGGTCAGGAGAAGCAAGTTTACTACCGCAACCCTTGTACCCAATGCTCCCTCTAAGCTGTAGAGTCCCGTGAGCAAAAATTCTACTTTGTGAGCTGCTGGCATTAAAGTTGTGAGCCAGTGATTTGGCTACTGCGTAAATCAGTTTGCTCTGGAGCCCTCCTTCCTGAGCTAAGACAAAAATGTGTGAGCTGGAGGCTAGAAAACTGTGAGCTAGCTCACACTAACTCAGCTTAGAGGGAACACTGCTTGTACCTATTTAAAAAGCCCCACTTCTTCGCTATAAAAACCAAAGTGAAGAAGAAAGAAGGGGGGGGTAGCCCAAAGGCCCGACTGAGGTAAAGCGGCAACCTCCCCCCTCAGCAGAAAACAAAGTTGGTGGTTTTTTTAAAGTTTTTGAAAGAACAATGAAGAAAATGAACTGAGGAAAAAATCCAAAGAGCCGTGAGGCAAAAAGCCAAAACACGCGAACCGATCAGACCGACGAAGAAAGAGGTATTTCCAATGCGGCGGTAAGAAAGGAACTGGCAGGATGTCCGCGCCCACCCCTCTGGCCATGCGCGGTGGGGTTCCTGTGCATGCCCGAGGGACTGGGCATGAAAATCCGTTAAAGAGCTTGCTACAATGCCAATCGATCCAGCGCGTGCGCACTAGATCCCATGGGTGTGAAGCATAGAGACCATGTCGAAGATCACTTTCATACCAAAATCCTTGCCATAGTCATATGCAAACAAGGCTTCCTAAAATAGGTCTTTCACACACTCAGTGACATGACAGATTTAAAGAGTGGGTCAAAGGAACATTTAGTACACTCAAAGGAATAATGCAGCTCTTGGGAATTTGGTTATGCTCATTCTCACCTAAAGCATAAATCCAGCCTAAAAAGGTAAAGGTAAAGGTTCCCTTGCTCGAAAGCCAGTCAAGGCCGACTCTAGGGTTGCGGCGCTCATCTCCGTTTCAAAGCCGAAGAGCCAGCGCTGTCCGAAAACGTTTCCGTGGTCATGTGGCCAGCATGACTAAACACCAAGGCACACGGAACGCTGTTGCCTTCCCACCGAAGTGGTACCTATTTATCTACTTGCAATTTCTTGCTTTCGAACTGCTAGGTTGGCAAGAGCTGGAACTAGAGACGGGAGCTCACTCCATCATGCGGCACCCGGGTCTCCAACTGCTGAACTACTGACCTTCCACAGCCTGCAGTTCAGCGTCTTAACCACTTGAGCCACCGCAGCCTACAGAATCCAGCCTACAGAAGCGTTATTACAGTGTTGATTCCACAAAATGAGACACTGCAGTGAAAGCAGCTGTAAGCTTGACCCAATTTGTGCCCTACAGGTGTGGCTATGGGCATGCACTACACTCTACATGTCGCAGGTGGAGCCTGATGGAAGAAGAAATTCCGCACATAGAGGCTACAGCCACAGGACGCAATAATCTGGAGGGACATGGATTACACCTATGTTAGACATAAATAGTTGTCACAAGGCAATTCGAAAGTGACCAAAACTACCACAGGTGACGAAATCAGATTATGTTTTATCTCATAGATTCTTGAGGGTTCTTATAGATTAGTACCTTTATTTGCTGTCGCCTGAGCATTGCAAGTTCCCTCATATCTCGAAATGGCTGCAGTAAGTACTGATAGAGTTCTGTGGTGGCTTCAGCAAGGCTACTATATGCTTCATCTTCCATTTGATACAACTCAAGCAGCTCTACCATGCTTTCTGTATTCTTATGTTTTTCCAGGAGCTGTGTACAAAAAGATCAAGCAAAATCATTTGTCAGTACACATTCACACTTTTTTTGTTATCAAGGCAAAAGCAGATATATATTGATGGATTAACATTTGTAACTAGTTAGTCTTGCTAATACTTTAATGAATAGTAATGACATCAGTTGTGCCACAATTATACACTCAGTCACACATATAAGCTACATGACATTAATGACTCGTACACAAGCAACTGCACAAAGGGCTTCAGCCTTCATTTCAACCTTGCATATCTATTCTGTTCCAACCCAGGTTCTACAACTTCATATATTTCTGAAATACATCAGTCTCAGCTATATTATCCAAAGCCTTCAGCCATTTACAAGAAATTTCAATTTATTGTTCACTAAATAATCAACTGTATGCATGTAAATTGAAGCTCAACAATATTATGCATGTGGGGATTTTGCTTTGTTGCATGAAATTATACAACAAAGAAGTGCAGGCCCGCCTCCCAGTTTATTTTGCTTTTTGTTACTGTCAGCATTGTTTCTCTATTTATTAATCACCTCTACTCACAAACATGCCTGAGGAGTTGTACAATAAAGATATTGGGGCTGAAATGTGTCTGCAGTGGCTAGTTTCAATGTACATACAAGGTTTGACACCTTTATTTACTATTAAAATTTGGTGTTGCATTTCAAGAAGAGATGTCCAACAACTGCAAAGAGCAACTTTAATTTTAAGTGCATTACAAGAATGGTATATTCTTTAGAAGTACAGCTAATGAAACAAATACATCATTTTCTTAGGTGCTCACAATGAGCTCCTTATCTGAAGTTCTAATAGATGCTTTCTTTTCACACTGTTCTCTTCAACCAGGTTATCTGACAACAAGCTGTTCCGCCATCTCTCTCCTCCACTGGGGTGAAGATGATTCTTAAGTAGCTCTGTGGTGGCCTCAGCTAGAATTACTGGGAACTGGATCATGGACAGCTCCCACCAGGCTCTTCTGTCTTTTTTCTCCTCCCCTCTCAGAAATGCCGTTTTTAGTAGTCCTCTGGTGGCCACTGGACAAAATAGTTCCTAAGCAGCCTGGCTGTGGCACTCACTCGAAAGCTTGATTACGGGCAGCTTTCTCCTCCCACAAGGGCAAGATAGGTCTTTAACAGCTTTGTTTCCCTCACTTTTCAGTCTATTCTGTTCCTGTGATGGGGTTTGTAAGGGGGAGGGGTGTTTTTTAAATTACATTTTCTTGCATGCCTTGGGAGTCCCCCCAGTTTGTCTCTGGATGGTCTTGTTGTGGTGCCCAATTGGTTTACAGGGGTCCCACTGAGTATTTTATCAGAAGGAATGATATCTCTCCAAGGTAATTTTTATATTTCTGTTCCACATTGCTTCATTGTTTTGATGTTATTCGCATAAGGGAAAATTATGTTTTGAAGTTATTCACATAAGGGGGGGAAATTATTTTTATTTTTCTACACTGCTTGCAGTTAAGACAAGTAGCTTATTTAGTTCAGAATGCTGTCTTCCCGCAGTTGGTGAAGGCCCAGAAAGCCCAGACGAGTGGCACAGAGGCCCAAACCTTCCCTTGTTGCTGTTCCACAACACCTGGCATGAAGAAGAATACAGTTTCCAAACATGCTCCAAACTTTCAACCACCATGCCTAATACCCATCGAGAGACCTATCCTCTATGAATTAGCCCAATGCTCTTTTAATGCTCTCCAGGCTAGTGGCTCTTTAATGCTCTCCAGGCAATCTCATGGCAGTGAGTTCCACATGTTAATTATGCATTGTATGAAGAAATACTTTCTTTTGTTTATCTTGAATCCACAGTTTAAAGACTATAAATAATTTGTCAGCAGTATTTTGAGAGGCTGAAGTCTTTGTGTAAAGAGATATCACACTAAAATAGTGGAGGGGGGTACACAGCACAATCATTTCCATGTAAGTGCATTTGTCTTTGCATAGAAAGACTAGCACAGACCTCGAGAGAACCCTGTTTCCTGCCCCTCCTTCTCATGGGTGCACAGAGAGGTACTACAAAGCAGCAAGCTTGAATACGCTTAATGGAACTTGCAGGGAGTGGATCAGGCCCTTACATTTTATTCTTTTTAAATCAGAAAAAATGTTTAATGGGAAAACTTCAGGAGTTTTTTGTAAACGGGAAAATATGAGCGTCGTGTGTTTGTTCAGCAAGCCAGATACAGACTCTGTTGAGATGTCCAGACCAGACCTTTACACAGTCACTGTTACAAGTCGAGACAATTGTGGGTGACTCATGTAGCTTAGCCACAATATCAACCACAATCAGGAATTAAGAGTCTGGGAGGGAAACAGCTTTTCTCAGTCCAAAGCCCAGAATCAGCACTACACCCAGGGTGCAGCGTCCCCCAAGGGCTCTTCTAAAATCCACTCCTAGAAGCCCCGTCCCCCCGACTCTCTCAGAAATTACAATCATGAGCACCACTTGCTAGAGATAATGGAGAATCCACCAGGAAGTCTCAGAGCATTGCAGAAGTACATAAACCTAGGAAGTACATAAACCCTAGGAAGATGAAGCTAGGCTGGATCTTGCTGGGCCTGCTCCAGGGTACAAGAGCTCAGTCTGATTCTGTCATCTGTTGGAACGAGTCAGAAGACCTGGAGCTATGTGAGGTCCTACAGCTAGCATCCAGCTGAGCCGGTTTTCTAACTCCTTGTTCTGCAGACAGACATCACCTGTGGTAATCCTTCAATTTAGAGCCTGTTCCTGCAAGAACTCGGCTTGGATCCCACAGGGCACAGCAAAGACAAAACACAGGGTAATATTAAACAGCTTTGCTTAAAACAAAAGTGAAGCATGCTCATGATGTTATATATCACAACTTTGTGACAAATGGAACAAAACCATTAGTATAGACTCTTCAACGTAAGGCATCTCCAAAGCCTTGCTCAGATAATGGCATACAGCTCTTTAATGTTTCTCCATACTCTTATCTTTTAATAAACAAACTCAAACTATATGTATACAGACAAACCTGGTTCTACAGTCCTGAATGGGAAACTGATCAGACAGTTTAACTCTTCAAACTGAAAAGCTTTACACAATCACTATCAAGAGGAGATGCAAGATTTCACTTAGCAGTTTTCAAATTGAAATCTTTAGAAATGGACTCCCAAAATTTAGTACAAAAATGCCCAGCTGCAAAATGTTAATAGCTAAACATTCCACAAAAAACATTGCAGTCATTCATGCTGCAAATATAATTTGCAAATTCAACCATTCATGCTACTCGTGTAGGAAGAAAAACCTCACAAGCTAATTTTTTCTTCCTCTTCCTGTGACGTGGAGGTCACCCAGCTTCAGTTCCAGGACTCTGAAAAGCAGTAAACTAATTAACTCCAACCTACATGGACTGATAACATCAACAAATAAGCAGTGGGAATTGCAGTAACAAATCAGAGAGATACTGGGGAAAAGTCAAGAAGCATAGATAACAAGAATTCTGATGATGACTCTGGGAGAGGCAAGGTGTCCTCTTTACCTCAGAAGTGAAGGACCTTTCATGGTAAGTGACCAATGGCCCGTTCTCCTTCTGAGGGGAGGACATCTTGAGGGACCTCCCAAAGCAGTGTCCTCAGATAAGGGTGAGTCATCGTCTAGGTGTCTAAAATGTGTTGCAGGACCCTGTGGCCAAAGGCAGCATCAGCTGAATCATAAGTGTTTTAGTTTATAGTGGCGAACAAAGGTGGAGATGGATACCACATTGCCGCTTTGCACACTTCTTCCACTGATGCGCGATTGGCAAGGGCTGCACTCATTGAATGTGCGGTAATTCCAGTTGGAACCTTCATTCCCTGTATCTTATAGCCCTCTGCTATGCAGGATTTGAGGGTACGGCTTATAGCCAGTTTGGACATCTTCATCCCCAGGTTAGGGAGAAAGACATTTATGAAGAGAGAGACTGATTTTCTCATGCCTTCCATCCTATGTTAGAAAATCTTGAATGCCCTCCTAATGTTGAGCATGTGCCACACTCGTTCTTTGGGATGTTTTGGCCCAGGGCAGAAGAAGGCTAGGTAGATCTCCTGAGACCTATGAAAAATTGAAGAAACCTTAGGTAGGAAGGTCAGGTCTGTGCATAAAATCATGTTGTCCTTGTGAAAGATACACAATTCCGGTTTCACTAATACAGCCCTGTGAGGAAGAGTACCTTCATCCATACCCATTTCAGCGACACTTCCTTCAAGGGCTCGAATGGGGCGGGCTTTAGTTACAGCAGATAATACCGCATGCAGTTTCCAGGATGGGAACCTGTAGATCTGAGAGGGGCGATATGAGTACAGTGCCCCGCAGAAAATGACACACATGAGGATGATTAGTCAGGTTATACCTGTTTTATTGTGCTAAGACTGTGTTAAGTGAAGTTACCTGTCTCTTCAGTGTAGCAGGTTTGAGCCCAAATGCCAAACCATCCTGGAGGAAGGATTTCGAGTGGTGGTTCAAAGGGGTTGGTCTTTCCTCTTGTACCTTCTAAAGCAGGCCTCCCAGGAGGTGTAGAAAATCCTGACAGCAGAATTTCTTCTGGATGCCAACAGTGTGTCGGTCACCTCACTGGATACTCTAGACTGGAGAGCCTGCTGCTGATTACATCTTTTGACATGTCCTTGATCATTCTCGCTTTGCTCTCTGTGAGAAAGAGGTGATTGGACCTGGTGTCAATTATTAGCCCCAGATGTTCCAGCCTTTGGGAAAGTATTAGTGAACTCTTCTGCAGGTTGATCTGGAATCCATTCTTCTGTAGGCATTTGATGGTTGCTGTTATGTCCTGCATGAACTTGGTTCTGGAACTTGACCTGATAAGGAGATTGTTGAGATACAGGTGAATGTGTATCCCATGTTTCTGAAGAAAGGCAACCGGGTTTATTAACATTTCTGAGAACGCCCTTGGGGCCATGGAAAGGCCGAATGGGAGGGCCTTGTACTAGAAGTGCATGTTTCCCACACAGAACTGAAGACAGCACCTGTGAACTGGTAAAGCAGATAAGCCTCTGTCAGGTCTATGGAAATGAGCCAATCTTCCAGTTGTAGCACTGCAGAGATTTACTTGAGGGTCTCCACCTTGAAGTGTCTCAGACAGATGAATCCACTGAAGTGTCTCAGACAGACGAGTCCACTGAGGAACTTGAGGTCCAGTACGGCCCTCCAGTCTCCATTCTTTTTGGGAACGGTGAATAAGGTGGAGTAGACACTGGATCCCCTTTCTGTGTACAGCACGGGCTCTATAGCTTGAATGTTCAGAAGGTGGTGGATGACCTTGGCTGTTATTCAACGTTTTGATGAATTTTTGTGGACTGAAGATGGTAGAAATCTTTCCGGGGGGCTTTGAGAAATTTGATGGCATATCCCTGGGGCACCACCTCTTGAGCCCAAGCATCTGTCTGGGAGGAAGTCCATGTTTGTATGACGTGACTGAGTCAGCCCTCCACTGGAATTGTAGCACAGTCATGCTTTGGGCTTGATCCCTCGTAAAGGTCGCTCACTAGTGGACTGTCTATTGAGCCTGGCCCTGAAGGATCTTTTTCAAAAGGGCTGTCTGGTGCTCCCCCAGTTAGACCTTCTTGCATCCTGCTGGAACCTATACAAGGAATGCTGTGACCGAAAGGGCTGGTTGTTGAAAGGTCTCCCAACTAAATGTCTTAGCGTCTTGGGCATGGCCTTCTTTTTATCTTTAGTCTCTATTAGGATTTTGTCCAGAGGGTCCCCAAATAACCTGTAACCATGAAATGGGTAATTCACGATGATGGATTTGGACTGAAGGTCAGCCTGCCAAACACAGAGTCTCCTGGTCATGGCTGAGGAAATCAGGGCCCTGGAGGAAAAAGTAAGGGTGTCTAATGTCATGTCGGCTGTGAATGTATTGACCTTCAGCAATCTGTTGGCTCCCTTCAAGAGGCAAAGATTGTTTCTGGAATCAACTGAACCAGTTTTCTTGCCCATACATTGGCCACCCTGAAGACAATAGAGGCTGTGGCCACTGCCTTGATTGCCATGGCTGTGGCTTCGTGGGTTTTCTTAAGAGCAGTCTCAGCTTCCTTGTCCAAGGAGTCTCTCGGCCATCTTCAGACAACAATCCAAATGATTGTAGTGCTGAGCTGGAATTGAAGACGGATTTAGAAAGTCTCTGAACTAATTCCAACTTATTGTGACATCCAAAAAGGAGTCACCTTAACATGTTCAGTAGTTTCTCTGGGATTCAGAAAGATGAAGAAGACAGGAGGGAGAGGAGGAGGAAGAGGAAGGAGATTGGATTTATACCCCACCCTTCACTACCCAAAGGAGTCTCAGAGCGGCTTACATACTCCTTTCCCTTCCCCTCCCCACAACAGACACCCTGTGAGGTAGGTGGGGTTGAGAGCTCTGACAGAAACTGTTCTTTTTCAAGAACAGCTGTGCCAGAACTATGGCTTGCCCAAGGTCATCCAACAGGTGCAAACGGAGGAGTGGGGAATCAAACCCGGTTCTCCCAGATTAAAGTCCACACACTTAACCACTACACCAAACTGGCTCCCAACTGTCATTTGTTTGTGACATCTGAAAATAATTTCAACTGATTTGGAAGTCACAACAACAATCTATGATATATATGGAATCACGAAGTCCTCAATATCCCAGTCATTAATGAGAGAAGAAGGGAGAAAGAATACATGTGCCCCAAGACTTGCAAGGTTGATCATGGTTGATAAATGGTCATTCTTTTCACAGACAGTGAATATAACAAATAATAAAACACAGAAAATCAGCACCAATGTTTTCCTTTAAACATAGCTCCCCAATTCTTCTTACCAGGTAGCCACAATTAGAAAGCACTCACCTATACACTCCAGAGCAGGGGTCCCCACAGAAACCTTTCCTGGTGCCTACCAATTATTTTAAGGACGTGGGCAGGGCCTGGAAGGTTTCTGATTTCAAAATGTTGCTTTGGCAGCGGCTGCGACCACAGCACAAGGATCTTCACTGTGTGACTGCAGTTAAGCGGTGGCAATCATTTTGTGTCTGGCTTCACCTCCTGCGGCAGCCATTTTGTAACAGCTATTTTGTGGATGTGCCCACCACACTTTGTCAGAATTCCACATGTGCCCACTAGGGTTGCCAACCTTCAGGTGATGGCTGGAGATCTCCCACTATTACAACTGATCTCCAGGTGACAGAGATCGGTTCACCTGGAGAAAATGACCATCTTGGAAGGTGGACTCTGTGGTATTATGTCCCACAGAGTGGTATTATGTCCCACAGAGGTCCCTCCCTAACCCCTGCTGTCCTCAGACTCCACCCCCAAAATCTCCAGGGATGTCTCAACCCAGTGCAGGCACTGCCTACAGGATCTAAAATGTTGGGGATCCCTGCTCCAGACAATTTCATCTTAGAGCTCACTCTCCCACATGATGCAAGTTCCTGATCCAGAATCCCTTCATATCCAAAAAAACTTATAGGAAAAGGAACAATCAATTTGTTCACTTAGTTTCTAAAGGCTCTTGTTCAAGAAACTCAAAGTCATTTGCCATACAAGGTATGGGTGGCAAAATTAGAAGCACTGGCAGAGGATAAGGATGTCACTAGGTTTTTGTTAACAGAAACAGCAAGAGATTAAATAATGGAACACATGATGCAATCTCTTCTGTGGTGAAAGAATTCATCTAGAGATTCCATTGACACAAAAACCCTGAATTTTGGGGGGGCAACCTTAATTGTTAAGTGTAATACAATACCACCTTACTTCACCGCTAACCTGTAAAACTCAGTTGGGGGGGATTAGCAACACTCTGTGACATTCAAAGATTAACTTAAATTTGCCTCCTCCAATAAAATACAGCAGTTGTGAAAATAGTTTGTACTGGTTTGAGTTCAGCTGAAAATCCACAATGGGGAGAAAACACGGAGATTTATTGATTGAATTTATTTAAAATATTTATATGCCAAACTTTCCCTTGAGCATCTCAGGACCCAAAATGTTAACTGCTGCTGAAGTGATACAGAAGCAGAATCCCACAAAAGCACCTGACAGGTCATCAGTGGTCATTCCTTGTTTGCTGCACAGTGCCTTTAAGTGATGCTCATAAAAACACTGTAGCGCTAACCTGCAGTGGATGTTCCTTTCATTTTCAGACCAATATTGATTCTGTCCCTCAAGAGAACTTCAGCTGTCTTTGCAGTCCCTTTCTTTTTCCCCTTATGTCATGGTATCTTCTCATTCAGAAGCAGCAGGTGGAAAGAAAGAAGAGAAAATACACAGTACACCTCTTCAAAAAGTTCCCTTTTTGCTCCTGTTTTTATCACACCTATTATTGCCTCCAGACATCTGCTGTCTCAACTGAAAAGAAGAAACCAAGCTGCATATCATCTACGGACCAATCACATGTCCAAATCTCTGGATGACCACCCACAGCAGTTTCATGTAGATGTTAAACCAGATAAGGACAAGATAAAATCATACAGGAACCCACATTTCATATGCCATGGGGTCAAGATGTCTTCCCCCATCTGCACCTTTTGAAACCAATCTGCTAGATAGGAATAGAATCACAGAAGCATAGTGCTCACCACTCTTCAGCTTATCTGCCTTGATGGGTACCATAGTAAATGGTATCAAACCCACTGAGAGTTCCAGAAGAACTTCCCCTTTTCTTTCTTTCTCTCGGCCAAGTTTGTCAGCAAAGATTATTGAAACAATTTCTGTCCTGAACATTGAGGAATTTCAGACAGACGATATAATCCGGAAGAGGAACGGTTCCCAAACGGCTTCTGGTCTGTCATTTGAGACAGAACCGTTTTAGAACCGGTTCCCTACCGGAATATATTTGTAATTTCAGACACAAACGCTTCTGTCCCGTTTAGGAAATGGGGCTGAAGCGTTTTATCTATCAACCACTTCCAAGTAGTCTTCAGTTTCCTCTCCCGGTTCCGATGCGATTTTTCCCGCCATTTTTCGCCTGCGCGGGCGATCTCTGGCTTTTTTTAAAAAAATTGCTTTATAGCGTTATAGTACTATAACGCTATAACGGAACAGCAGTATATCAACCCCATTGGAATGTCTGGAGTGTTTTGTTGCTATAGCACTATAGCACTATAAAGCAAACATTCCCCCCCCCCAAAAAGCTGGAGATCGCCCTCACGGGCGAAAAATGGTGGGGGGAAAGTGGTGCAGTCTGAAATGGCAAACCGCTTCAGATCCAGCTCTTTACTGGAAGGGGAAAGCCATGTGTGAAATGGCAGCCCTATACGGGATTACACCATGACGGATCAAAAACGGCTTCAAAATGGGTTAAAAAGGGTAATGTGAAATTCCTCATTGGCTTTGAAACCAGAGTGAAATGAGTCCAGATTTTATTTATTTATTGGATTTTAGAGCACTCTCCCCCATATTTGGGGGAGTTTCATACAACAAATGCAAATATAACTTACTAGGAAAAAGGTCCGTTGTGAAAATAAATACAACGAGCTCTAGAAGGAGGCTCTGTGCGGGTGCCCTGGCCTTGAACACTCAGTGTTAATTTGCTGTGGCGACCTCAGCACTGAGTCCACCATTTTCTCCAGAGGAACTGATCTCTGCTACCTAAAGAACAGTTGTAATTTTGAGTGATCTCCAGCCCTCACCTGGAGATTGGCAAAGATGGTTCCCCAGAAGGGAATGGTTGGTTGTACCTGTATGGCTTTGTACCTGTCCGAGGTCCCACGCCTCCTGAAACCTCACCCTCTCTAGGCTCCATCCCTCACATCTCCAGGAATTTCCCACCTGGAGTTGCCAACCCTATCTCCTTCCCAGCCAATCATCAACCTACCTTTATTTCCCCCTCACTCTTCAGCTTTCCACCCCCCACACACCTGCAGCCTCTCCCGTGCTCTGAAGCCCTGACTGCTACGTCACATTGGCTGTCATACGGAGACCACCTCAGCAGCATATAAGGATACAGAGCCCACCATTTTCTCCAGGGGAACTGATCTCTGCCATCTGGAAAGCAGTTGTAATTCTGAGTGATCTCCAGCCCTAACCTGGAGATTTGTCACATTTTACCTCAGAACAGCAAACTGTTTAGAATGAGGCAAAAGCCAATCAAGTCGCATATGCAAACGACCTCTGTGTTCCGAGGCAAAGGCCAATGAGGCTGCATATGCAAATAACCTCTGTGTTCTGACTGGCTATGGGGGGAAGAGGAACAGCAAACTGTTTAGAATGTTGGAGGCGAGACTCAAGCAATGCAGCCAGTGGATAGGGACAGATTCTGAGTGACACACCAGGGCGCCAACCAATTCCGGAGCGTGTGGAATGTTCTAGAGAAGTGCCACCACCATTCGGCTTTTATATATAAGGGAGATTACATGCTCAAGCAGCTTGTGGAAGACAATAACCACCCTGTGTGAGAGAGTAAGCTAAGAATGTGACTGGCCCAAGGTCATCCAGCAAGCTTCCATGACAGAGTGGGGATCTGAACAGGGGACACCTCCCCCCATGCCCCCTGTCTTCAGTGTTCCCTCCTACCCTCTCCTGGCAGCCTCCACCTGGAGAAAGTCTAGCTTAGTTGTACAATGGCTGCCACCACCAGACCCTGCTGCGTTGTGTGAGTAAGGAGACTCTGTTGGTCAATTCCAGACCTGTCACTGGGAAATACCCCTCCCCCCCATCTGGGTTCATTACAGGGGAGGAAGTCGGGACCTTTTCCACAGCTGCTTTGGCCTACAAATCCACCTCTGGTTCCCCTTCCTGTGGCTTTGCTTTACAGAAACTAAGGCTTGGAAGGCCGGGCAATTTTACTGTGATTGCCTAGCAATCCCCAAAACATTCCTGAGATGATGAGCAGAACATGAGCTAGAGGTGTTATTATTGTTGGGGGGGGGGTTAATCCCCCAGTATTTTTTTAAGTTAGATTTTTTTTCTGCAAACCTGTGGCTTCCTTCAGGTTTGTAAAGAAATATCCCGTCTCTCCTTGGTTCCATCTTGTAGAGTTTTTGGTTAACACTCTATGGCCCAGTTAGGAATCAGATATATGGTGGGAGACTGTTAAACGAATTGGCTCTATATAGCCCAATAAAAAAAGAGGTTGGGAGGATAAAATTATGATCACAAATAGCTTGAAGCAGTTGACACAGAGCAAGAAAAGAAAAAAATGATAGTGCTGAATCAGCATATGGAACACGTTAAGGTCATCATGGGGATTCCACACAAAAAGGAAATCCCCCTGGCAAGTTCTAAACACCTCCTTTTTGGGTAAAATCACTATGTGGGATTCCACCAACACAACGATTCTCCACATCACTACCAGCAGCCACCAGGAAGTGAAGTGGCAGTACAGAGACTCACACAATGGCAGCACCCCACAAGATGAATGTGCAAGTCTTTCTGCCTTTTAATCCTGCCCAAAACTGCTCTCATATCTTGCAGCACCTAGTCTGCAGGGGGAGGTGCCAGAGCCTTTTCCACAGCTGTTTGGCCCTGGAATGATTGGGGTCAGGCCCAGCAACAACCACCAGATAACTCAATATATCTAATTCTAAATGTGGACAAAACCATAGGTTTACAGAAAAATCTAAAGTCATTTTTTTAAAGTAGGGTTAACTCTTCCCCAAATAATAGAAGCAGTTTTAAGAAACAAACACCCTCTGTGGCCACCAGCAGGCAACCAAAACAGTATTGCCAGCTGAAGCCTCGGTTTCTGACAGGAAAAGGCAGTGGGAGGGGGAGGGCCTGTCCAGGTCTGCTTTGGCCTTTGGAGGAAAATTCATTGGGGACAGACCCAGCAGGAACCACTGGGCCACTTGCTACCACTCCCGACTAGCATGACTCACCCAAGTCCACCTATTTGCTACTGTTCAACAACAGTCAACACATAAAAGTCAGTGTGGTGTACTGGTTACTGTTTCAGATTAGGATCTGGGAGAACCGGACTCAAATCCCCACTCTAACATGGAAGCTCACTGGGTGACCAGCAAGGCCAGACTAAGCCTAATGTGCCAACTAACAGGGTTGTTGTGAAGATAAAATGGAAGAGAATGATGTAAGCTGCTTTGGGTTCACGTTGTGGTGGGTGGCATTGAGCTGCATAGTGCAATCCAGCCAGACGTTCCCTAGGGAGATGCTGCCAGGAGTATGGAAGGATGGAAAACTGAATGCAGGGGGGAAATAAAGGTAGGTTGGGCTGGTGGGTGGGAAGGAGAGAAGGAGGCAGAAAAAGGTGAGAGACTGGGGGGCTTTCAGGGAAGGGGGAAAGGGAACGGGGTGGGAGTGGAAAATGAGATATTCTACCCTCTGCAAGTTCTTGCAGGCCCCTGTTTGTCAATGTCTAGATCTGAAAGTACAGGTTAACAATAAGCTGCCACCAGTCTTTGGAAGTGATAACCTAGGACAGAGACCTTGAGTTAGAAACTACAACCAAAAACTTTGGGTTAGAAACAACAATCAAAAACTACCTAGAACACCTAAAACTAACACAAACCGTAAGAAAAAAAACTTTTAGGGTCTAAAAGTACCTCTGAGTCTAACATAGATTCTTTAACAAAGTTTTTAAATAAAATATAGCATAAATGATATTGCACAAAATAAATTACTTCTAGCTCATTCATTACAATGATGACTAAAGATGTAGAACATCAAGTATGACACAAAACCATGTAACCACATTTACCTCAGTCCTTGTTCAAGGTATCTTAAAGTTGTAAAGGTGGAATCAGCAAAATGATTCCTAAGCAGTTCATGTCTGGCTTCAAGGTATGAATCAGCTAAACTGATGACAAATGATCCAAAACAATAGTCCTGCTTCCTTTTTAAAGATAAAACTTGCTGCCTGACATAACAGTATTCCACACAGTAGCTTGATACGCCAATTTCAGTCTTATGTATAGTGGCTTCAACTACAGGAACAGGGTAGCCACAGCACTTTCTAGTAACAAAGTGACCCATTAAAATTTTGTGCGAAGAAAAATGAGACAGAATCTACAGGGTCCCACTCTAGAACTGTGGAAGCCAAAGGAAATTAATGACCAACCATAAAATGCTTAATTCTTACACTCCTAAGAACTAGAGGTGACTGAGGCATACAGGTCTCCTTGTCTCTGGAACTGAGTTTTGGATAATTAAAATTGTATCATGGGTCAAACAGGCCAGATTATATAACTGCCTATATCAAAGCTGCTAAGCAATAAATTAGAAGGAGAAAGTCCTGAGCAATAAATTTGAAAGCTACACATAAACAATGCTGGTTTCTACACTGACAATTGCCATTGGAAAAGGGATCACAAAAGTCAAGTTCACTGGAAACACCACTTACAGCAGAAAAGGAAAAATATTTGCAAAGAAGTTCAGGAATATTAAGGACAGTGATTAAAGTGAAGCACCATAAAACCACTTTATAGATCCCTAGGGAGTACACACCCTGTATATTATGTGCCATTCTGACAATGTAATATTACAAGAGCACAGAAGAACTGGAAAAGACAGAAGAAGGCTAGCAGGCCTTCATTAACTTTAATCCAAGTACTGAGACTCACTCCTTTGGATGAAGATGCAATGTTATATGCTGCCATAGTTAGCTTTACAACACTTGCCTTAATAACAGGTGTGACAGCTACCCAGTCACACCCAAGCATTTACAGTTTTCTGACTTTTCTTATTCATTACTCTGAGTAGGATCATCTAATAGCAGCAAGATTTCAGTACTTGTTACCAAAGATCATGTACCTTCCTGAAGATGATTGAAATTAAAGCATGAACCTTCTGCATGCCAAGGATCTGCCCTTCCACTGACCTGTGAAAAGAGACTTATTCTTTGCAGCAGCCTTACTCTTTTCTGCATTCATATGAATAAAATGTCCCAAGTTCACATTTTTTTAGTTTTACACATCACACACAAACACGTCTACTGATAAATGATTAATATAATGCACCTATTGGCTTAACTGACACAGTAGGGTGATTTATGTATGCTATCCCTACCACCCATACAAATACTACCACTGGGAGAAAAAAAGTAATCAAATTAAAGCTTTACAACCATTAGAAATAAGAAGGCAAGCTAAAGGCTACAAGCCAGAACACCCATTAACCTACTGTCCCAGATCCTCTGAAGCACAAAGGCAATACATAAGACCTGAACCAGTAAAAATACTTCCAGAATATACACACCTAAAGTCAGAACTAAATAACAAGCTAAGGTTATAATGTCAACAGTTGTAAAGCAATAAATATGTCAAAATTCTCAACAAGGAGGACTATAAATCCTCTGTATTTTAGTGTCTCTCTTTTTCCAGAATAGTATATTAGAATACTGAATGTAATGCAAGGAATATTGGGATGTTTTGCTGACATGACACTGCATCCACCTCAAAAAGTGCTGTTATGTGATCTCCATGCCTGGGAGGAGAGAATGAGATTCTCGGGTTTGCTTCCCACAATTAGAAAAGACACCTTTAGACATTTATCTATGTTGACATATTTATTGCTTTACAGCTGTTGACCTTATACCTTAGTTTGTTATTTAGTTCTGACTTTGCATACCTTAAACATCATCATGTTACATGTTAATTTGCTGTTCCCTGTCTATAATTTTGAACCCTACCTACCATTCCAATGCATTTGAAAAAGTGTGCCTTGCACACAAAAGCTCATATCTTGAATAAACCTTTGTTGATCTTAAAGGTGCCACTGGACTCTAAATTTGTTTTTAGGATTTAACTGTGTAGCTAGAACCTAAAATGCAGCTTTTCTTGTTTTCTGCTCACAGGTCTGTTCTTTGAAAATATTCTGCACTCTTTAATAAAAATATTGTTTTACCATATCTGGTTGTTCTGAACTTCAGAAGCAGCAAATCTAAATTCAGTGTCTTAGATCAAAGTGTCCACCCCTACTGGTAATTGGTTCATAGAAACTCATTTGGCAAGTGTCCTACCTTGCAGGATTGACATTATGGTTTAATCCCAGAAAAATCATGACTTTGCCCACTGGCTTCTGGTTGTAGGGATGCTCTCATGGGCTGGTAGCAGGCTAACACCCACCCACCCCCAGTTTGTGAGGACTCACACTCCAGGTTGGTTGTGTAATTTTAAGCACTGCACTTCATACCAAGGATCCCCTGGATTGGGAATTTTTGACAACACAGATCAGTGTTTCTGAAGAAGATCTTACCTGACAGATACTCTCATATAGTAGCAATAGGTACCTTACATTCCCGGGTCCCAGGCCATACAGCGTATTAAGCAATGACCTGTGACTGAAATGTTGCCAGAATGCTGTAGTTCTGTCAGATACATTCTCTATATTTTACACCAGTTAACAGTCATGCAACTGCATTGTATATCAATTTCCACTTCTTCAAGGCAACCTCATGTACAGCACACTGCAACAGTCTAAGCAGCATGTCACATGTGCTGGATACATGTGCACAGATCATGCTTATCAAGGCACACCAATCAAAACTGGCAAGAGGTGTTATAAATTACAGACAAAACCTAAGCATCCATATACAGACATGGATTTAATAACACCCCCAAAAAAGCAAACCAGCTCTTTTACGAAGAGGGGAACCCCATACAGAAAAGGCTAATGCTCACTTACTAGTTACTTATACTGTCAACCAGTAGCACTTCAGTCTCATCTGGATAGAGCTTCAATGCATTGGCCTTCATCCAGCCCAATACTGACTTCAGATTCAGGGCATTCATTGTCTTTCCTGACTCAGGTGAAATGGGGAAATTAGAGTTGGTCATCATCAGCATACTGTTGACACTTCAGCCTTCAAACCATTACCACAGATCCATGTATAAAATAGGGGATAATTTAAGATTTCTTTATTTCTGCCAAAATAATCAACAGTAAAGCAGAAGTTCTGCTCCTTTATGAATTATCTCGTCAGGGGTGTTGTGCTGGATTAACAGTACAACATCCCTATGCTTGCCTTGAGAGCCAGTTTGGTGTAGTGGTTAAGTGTGTGGATTCTAGTCTGGGAGAACCGGGTTTGATTCCCCACTCCTCCACTTGCAGCTGCTGGATGACCTTGGGCAAACCATAGTTCTGTCAAGAGCTGTCCTTGAAAGGGCAGTTCTTGAAAGAGCTCTCTCGGTCCCACCTACCTCACAGGGTGTCTGTTGTGGGGAGGGGAAGGGAAAGGAGTTTGTAAGCCACTCTGAGTGTAGGGCGGGGTATAAATCCTCCTCCTTCACTAAAGTGACTCTGCATGGGCATTACCGTCAGCTTTAGTTTTAAAAATTATGATTTCTTTTTCATTTTGTATTACAAGCTGCGGTGGCTTAAGTGGTTAAGATGCTGAGCTGCAGGCTGTGGAAGGTCGGTAGTTCAGTAGTTCGAGACCCGAGTACACCACATGACGAAGTGAGCTCCCGTCTCTAGTTCCAGATCCTGCCAACCTAGCAGTTCGAAAGCAAGAAATTGCAAGTAGATAAATAGGTACCACTTCGGTGGGAAGGTAACAGCGTTCCGTGCGCCTTGGTGTTTAGTCATGCCGGCCACATGACCACGGAAACGTCTTTGGACAGCGCTGGCTCTTCGGCTTTGAAACGGAGATGAGCACCGCAACCCTAGAGTCGGATTCGACTGGCTTTCGAGCAAGGGAACCTTTACCTTTTATTACAAGCTAAAGATAATCATAATAATTATTGGTAACATTTAAAGGGTAAAATTTAAAGAAATAATCTGGATAGCCCAGGCAAGCCTGATCTCGTCAGATCTCAGAAGCTAAGCAGGGCCAACCGTGGCAACTATTTGGATGGGAGACCTCCAAAGAATACCAGGACTGGGAGGCAGAGACAGGCCATAAAGCCACTTTTCCAAATGTCCTCCATGACCTAGTAGGAGTCACCAGAGGTCACCATGACTCCCAGGCACAGCGCACACACAAAACGTAAAAATTCCAAACAAAAAGGAAAGCAGGAGACTGGAGATCATAAGAAAACAGACAGACACAAAACAATGGACAAAATCTAAAGACAATCAAAAGTTTCACATATGTTTCATTTAAAGACCAAGAATTATTGTCATCTCCTCTTACCATAAATTATATTCATTCTTCTATTATTTTATATGTTTACTTAACACAGTTTCAACACACAAACCTCTGACTGCATTCAGACGTCAACGCACACAGAGGTCTGTCTGAGATTTGCCCATGACAAACACAAATGCATCTTGTTCTCATGCACCAGTGCTCCCTTCAGTCCTCCTCTTCTCTTGCACAACACAACCGAATGCTGCTGCACTGGGACCTCATGGTGAACTGAAGTTGGACTGAAGGCTTCTCAAACCAGGATGTTTTCAGTTGCATCTATGCAACAGACGCAAAGGGAGAAAGTACAAAAGCACAGAAAAGAACAAGAACAAGCTGCATATGTGCCCCTCCTGGACAAGCCTCTGTTTGTCATGACATCTAAATTTCGCCTCAGTCAAATAAGATGCACCATCTAATTTTAAACATTCTGCATGGTCATCTAGTTATTTTTTAAAAAAATTAAGATTTTGATGCATAATAACATCATGTCTTTTAACCACAATTTTACTTTGCCATTCGGATTCTAGAGCTTTAGAATTATTGCAAAACCTTTGTATCTCATGAAGGGAACTTTCACTCTTGAAAGCTTATACCCTGAAATCTTGTTGGTCCTTAAGGTGCTACTGGATTCAAATCTAGCAGACCAAGGCATCTACCCTCTGAAACTATCTACAAAATCCCAGTGGCTTATTAAAGGTTTAGAAGCGAAGCACAGAATTCAAGCTCAATATTCAGCAAGTATTAAGTTTTGCAGATCTCAAACAGAAAGTGAATTTTTTTATGCTGCCTTTCTACCAAGGGTCCCCAAGGCGGCACACAAAAAAGCATCTGAGTAATAAAAAGCAACATTTAAAATGATAAAATATTTTTTTTAAAAAACACGTAAAGCAAAACCAGAGCCATGGAGGAGGACCAATAGAGTTAGTGGGGGCATGCCATATGAAACAAAAAGGTTTTCACCTGTTGGTTGAAGACAGCAATAGAGGGGGAGAGAGAGAATAATCTCCCTGGGGAGGGAGCTTTGAAGTTCTGATGCCACAACCAAGAAAGCCCTTTCTTGGGTTGCCACCTATTTAGCCCCAGATGGCAGGGGCAACCAAAGCAGGGCCTCTGGAAATGGCCAGAATTAATTGGTAGGTTTATATGGGATAAGGCAGTCCTTAAGGGTTTTAAAGCACCTTGAACTGAGCCCAAAAGCAAACTGAAATCTAGTGTACATGGAACAAGACTGGAGTGATTCAGTCCCTATGACCCACTCTCGTCAACACTCTGGCCACAGCATTCTATACCAACTGCAGCTTCTGGACAGTATTCAAGGGCAACCCCACATAGAGCACACTGCAGTAATCTAAGGTTGATGTTACCAGGGCATGCACCACAATGGCAAGATCTTTTCTGCCCAGGAAGGGCTGAACCTAGCTCACCAGCCAAAGTTGGTCCAGGACCACTCCCAAGCTGTAAGCCTGCTTCTTTGGGGGAGTATAACCCCATTCAGTACAGAGCATAAACCATTCCCTGGGTCAGACTTTCCCTCCACCAGTAGCACCTCCTTTTTGTTGGAATACGTTTCAACTTGTTAGCTCTCAACCATTTCAAAGTTGCCTCCGGGTACCTCTTCACAGTTTCCACAGTCTCCCCGGGAATTTCTGAGAGTGCGAGAGAGATGAGTGTCACCTGCATATTGATGGCAACTCAGCCCAGATCTCTGGATGACCTCTCCCAGTGGCTTTACATAGATGTTGAAATGCATGGGGGACAAGATGAAACCCTGGGGAACCCCATAGGCCAGAGGTTAAGGGGCACAGCTGTAGTCCCCCAGCACCTTCTAAAACCCCTGAGGCAGGACCAGAACTACCACAGAACAGTGTCCCAGTTCCTAAAGGCAATCCAGAAAGATATCATGATCGTTGGTATTGAAAGCAGCCAGGAGGTCCAGGAGGATTAATAGAATTAGCAGTATAGCATTTAGGAATAATAACAAAGTACGGTTTGCTGGAGTGTGAATGCACCTGAAGGATGCTCCAGCTAGTGCACTCCCATATCTCGGTCCGCCCTTACGCAAGGTAATTATGGTTTCCCACAAACCTGGAAATAAGTGTAATTGTCATTTCATCCAAATTGAACCTGCAAACCAGAATCAAACCATTATTTGCAATCCAACTGTGCAGAGGAAATAGTTTGCAAATTATGATTTGTCACAAAAGTGGAAATAACAAATTAGCTGAGAAGCAACTTATTTGACTAATTATCTTAGGAGTGAGTAAATACAATGTCCCCCAAGCTCATTCATGTAGCAAACTAAAGCATGGACTGCTGTTATATCTGAACCATGCCTAAAATAATGAAATCTCACGTTCAACTTGCCTCTGCATATCTTCATTCCAATTAATTGAGTCAAACAGAAGAATATGTCAGAAACTGTTTGACTTAAAACTGAAAACATGATCTTTGGATGTTTGTTTTCTATAATCTTGTACAGTATTTTATGCTCATAAAAGACATCTGAATCAAGATCCATGCCAAGTTTATAGGTCTCTTTGAAATTGAGAACATATTTATTCTGAAAGTTCTAGCAGGGTTTGTAGTCTAGAGTACAGTATCTCCACCTGTATGTCAACATAAGCCATTTTCAAGTACAGATGGCAAAAGTAACATGAAAGAAAATATGTATAGAACACATGAGCTTGGCAGGTTCATGTTTCAGGAAAAGAACTGAGTCCAATCCTGAAGTGTGGAAAACCACTGCATCAGAATTACACATTAATATTAAATGCCTGTCATCTGTTGCTCCATTATCATGGAATAACTTAGCCAAGTGAGATATGAGCTCCTTGTTTAAAAGAAAGCCACTATCAAGCAAGTAACAGACAGCAGAAACCTGAGAGCCAGAAGGGAAAGATCAAGCCTCCTAATTTATCTCCTTTCTTAAATATGAAGCACCTTTTTAATTAAAGATGGGTCGGTTTACACAGCAGACATGAACAGAGATACTGACATTAGATATGAATTAATGGGACGAGAAAGCCACACTGCAGTAAAACACAATACCACTTGAGTCATGTCTACATACATGTTAGTTCACTCCATTCTTAGAGGGACAGGCAGTGGTCCTGGCTTCCATTGTTTTTATTATGCATTTATGTTTGACTCAGGATTTGACCTACTTGCAAATCAACCTAACATTCTCTCTTTTTTTCAGTGTGTTTATACCCCAGACTACACCAGAATAAATACAAGCTTCCCAAGGAGACAAGGATAGTGACTGCTTCTTTGTCACTAGAAGCTACAAAAATTGCCTTTTCTCAGTTGCTAGCATAACATTTTCCAAGTGTCCATGCAAACAGGCACCTAGGATTTTCTCATCACCCAGATTATCCTTTAAACCATCTGAGAAGTGAAGTTGTACTTTCACTATCATGTTGCAAATTTGAACAAACTAAATTTGAACAGGTACCAAAAACAAAGGAAGTAGGTGGAACATGGGCTCATACGCCATCTTTTGCGGAATAGAAAGGCACTAAAAGGTAGGCAGAATCAACAAATATGGTAGTCTAATCTAAGACTAACTTTTCAGCCACACATCATGTGTATTGTGATAAAGTTCTACTGAAGAAAGTATCCACTCTTGTAAGAGTAATATAATTTCTACCTACCAATAAATATTCTTACCAGTGCAGTATTAATTTCCAGATCTTTTCAACACAAATGCATATGTTAGAAATGAGTAAAATCAACTTTAAATTAGCATTATAATCTGCACCAGGGGTCCCAAAACATATTGAGTCTGTGGGCCCTTCTGGATTTGAGAAGAGGTAATGTTTACTGCCACGAAATGGCTGCTAGGGGGACTGGGGTTAGTGACAAACGTTGAGAGGTTCCCAGCCATGTGTCATTCTATGAAGAAGCCAGCTCCCTCCAAATGGGTGCTCCCTACAAACACAAAGGTGATGTCTCCTAAGAGCTTCTGAATAATCTCCTACTCCAGCTAGCCAGGACTGGCTCTTTGCTTTGGAGAAGAGTGATGTGGGCATCAAGAAATACATTTGTGAGCACAATGGCACCCAAGGATTTTCAAGGCAAGAGACTTTGGAGGTTTGCCATTGCCTGCCTCCGCATCACAACCCTGGTATTCCTCAGAGGTTTCCCATCCAAATACTAACCAGGGTCAATCCTGCTTAGCTTCCGAGATCTGGCTAGCCTGGGCTATCCAGGTCAGGGTATACAATCTACCCTAAATCACAGTAATTCACTAAAACTAGGGCCTTCCAATCCTGATTTTGTTTTATATAAAAAATAGGTTAATCCGTTTACTTCTAATTAATGTTTTGCTAAAATACCTATTACATATAATAATCAGGAGAAGTCAACAGAAACCCTAAAGCACAGCTGCTGAGCCAGTGCTCTAGGACAATCATCTGTTTCAAGCCAAACATGGCTCTCATGAAGCCTATAAGATTGTATTTAAATGAGACTTCGTGCCACAAAGTTTCACCTGACAGTTTCACAAGCTAACAAGGGAATAGGTGGAGGAGTTGCAAAACGTGTTTGTCACTTATTTCTAGTAATACCAACCAACCTGCAAAAGTAAACAGCATACTCAATGCTATATAGCCTTACATATCCCTTACATACTACTGTGATGATGCATCAAAAGCTTTGTCAAACCACTGTAGATTATGAGCTGCAGAATTGGGATGGGTTTACAAATATGTATTTTCTGCATACTTTTACAATTGTAATATGCAGTATTGAAAGCATAATTGACAGAATGGACATTAGACATGACACTGAAAATAGGTCTTGGGTGTGCAGAGCCCAAGTTTAGGGCCTTAAAGACTGATTCACTTTTAGTCTAATCATACCAAAGGCATTAATAGCAGGCCTGAGAAAATATTTCAAATGTTAAGGATAACCACTTATCTGAGGTTCCCTTCACTGCAATTCTGTGCTCTTCACTGCAGTTGTGCTCTTCTAAGTCCACTGAAGTCAGTGGGCTTAGGAGAACATAACTTTCTTTAGGACTGCACTGTAAGTTTTTCCAACCCTAGCAGTACAGAGCAGAAGTTGAAACCTTCGTTAAATGCACTTTCAGTGATCTAATACAGAGACAAGCAACTATACAAAAGTGCATGTAAAGAACATCCTCTCTAAGAAATAAATTCCCGAGTTACCCTTTTCACACATCTCAAAATACATCTCTCTCCCCTTGCACTTTAAAAAAGTAACATGATTTGGAAATTTAGCACAAAGCACACTTCCACAAATATGTCAGAAGAACAAAGCACTATAAATGACAACAACTCTAATTACTCTCACCCCCATTTCAAACAAAGGGTACATCCTGCTAAAAAGCAGAGCTATGTGGACTCTGGAAGTGTTCAGAGACAAACAGGCTACTTCTGCACTGTCATTTCTGTCACTCATTTGTCCCTATTACTTCAGGGTCCCGTCCCCCCCCATGTGTTTTGCTCTCTCTAGTAGTCCCAAGAGGGAGCAAAACACTTGTGGGAAAGGGGGGGAGCCATAGGGACAAATGAGTAAAAAAAATGACAGTGCGGAAGTGGCCACAGACTCCAACTTTGTCTTTCAGTACAAGTGCTGTGGATACAATTTTGACCCTAAACAGCTAAACTGACAACGCTGCAAGCATCATACCATTCACTAATTACTGTTCTCATTAACGTCAATGAGGATAGGACATCATCCTAAATAGATGGTCATCCAGGCTCTTGCAAACTGAACATATGACATCCATACTCCTACCCAGCTTTCTAAGTGCAATATATTTACTCTGTATAATAACAGCCAATCTGGCAGACAGAGAACAGATACCACCCTCAGTGTCTCTTTTTGACATTAGGCTTGTTAAAACTAATCCAAATCTGACTTGAATATTTCAGCTTTGACAAATTTTAAGGATAGGGTGTAGTAAAATACCTCAAAGATCTACCAGATGCAGTGATCAAACTTGGCCAAATCCAGTCACTCTTCTTTTGCAATCATTCCAGCAGTTAAAATGGAAACATTTAGGTTCCTCCTTTAAATGCCTACTCACCAAAACGTTTTGAATACCAGCATTTGAAAGATCCCAAAAAGGCAAGAACCAACAAGCCTGATACATGGAAACGCATCCCCCTGAACTTCAGAGGATTTGCTTTCAATATGGCCTGGCCTGTATAGGGGCTGTATTTCTCCAAAGGTTTCTTTCCCGCCTTAAAATTTTACTCCTAATCAGAGAAGAGAGAAATAACTGACGTCCTACAGCACCATATTTTGGATGTTAAACCCCACTGATGCAGCGGGGGGAAAAAACAAGTAGCGGCTCTGTCGGGGCAGGAAGCTTGAAGGGGATCTGTCAGCTAGGACCTGCCGCCACTCACGCGGCTCCCTCACCTCCTGAATGCGCTTGCGGGCCCGCTGCAGCACCTCCTCGTAGCCCTTCTGCCGCAGTTCGCTCAGGCTCTCGTAATATTCCTCCGGGTCATCCGTCTCGGTGAAGAGCACCTGGGAGAGGATCTTCCACCCGCAGGTGTCCAGGCAGTGGCCCAGGTAAACCTGCAGCTGGTAGCACAGGGCGTCCATCTCCTGCTCGGACAGCTCCGGCGCCCCGAAGAGCACCGTCCACATGCCCGAGGGCTCCTCGGGGAAGACCGGCAAGCAGGGCTCCAGCTCCGAATTCACCGAGCACAGCTGCTGGTGGACGGCCCGCAGGTCCTGGAAGGAGAAGAGCCCGGCCCAGCTGCACTCCTCCCCCGACAGCGCCTCGGCCTCCGCGCAGGCCCCGGCCGACGGCTCGGCGGGCGGGGAGGAGGGCAGCAGGAGGGCGGCGGCGGCGGCGGGGCCTCCGGCAGCTGTCTCGTCCTTGCCCAGCTCCAACACCTCGAGCTCCTCGGCCGCGCAGGCCGCCAGGCTGAGCGGCACCTCCGGGCCGGGCTGGGGCCTCCGGGCCTGCCTGCTCCTCGCCCGCGCCGGGCTCCTCTGCGACCCCTCGGCCGCCCGGCCGCCGGGGCTCCTCAGCACCACCGAGTCCGCCGCCCGGGCCGGGGAAACCGGCGAGCTCCTGGCTTGGCCCTGCTCGGCGCTCCAAGCCGGGCTCCTGCGCACGGGGGGGCTCCCGCCGCCGGCCTTGGAGGAGGGCCGCGGCTCGGCTCCGGCGCCGCCGCCAGGGCTGCTGCTGCCGGGGCTGCTTGGCAGGTGAGGGCGAACTTGCCCTCGATCTCATTCCAGGCCACGATGAAGACGAACTTGTGCTTCTCCGGCTCGTGGAAGGCATGAGGCCTCACCGCCACCCAGTCCGCCTCCAGCGTCTCCTCCAAGGCGAAGGTGGTGCTCATGGTGGCGCGGCCCTCCCCTCAGCCGCCGCCGCTCCGGACTGGGGCTCTTCCCCACCACCACCACCCCTCGCGCTCGCTCACTGCCCAGCATCAGCCATTTTAGCCGACACCGAAGGGAGGCAGGCAGGCAGGATGGATGCGGTGGCGATGCGATGGGAAACAAACGCTGGGATAGGCTGAGGCGCGCCAGAGAGTCGTCAGTCCCCCACAACGGCCGCCGCGGCCTCCTCAGCCCTCTGCGGCGCGCGCGCGCCCCTTCCCTCTCGCGCTCGCGCTCTCTCTCGGCTTTGTGATTCTGAGGCCGGACGGCGGCTGCCTGGCGGGGACAATGCCGTCAATAGGCAGGCGTACAGGTACTTCAGGCGATCACGTGGAGGCCCCGGATCTGTTTACTGGCGCTGCTCCGCCTCCGGCGCGCTTCCACCGCCCGCATCAAGAAGCCTACTCGGCGCCTCCTTTACACCACTCTCCGGCTCGGCCCGCGGCTCCGCCTCCTTCTCCTCCGCCGCCGCCCCCCGCGACGCCAGTTTGGGGTGCGGGGGAGATGGAGGGCGGGACTCCCCGCTGTCGCTCGTCTTTTGCCGTCCGGCCCGACCAGATTTCCTTCTTTCTCCGGTTTCTCCCTCCTGAGTGCCCAGGAGCGCCTTTGTTGTTGTCAGGCTTCGTCTCTCCTCCCCACCCCACCCCCGCTAAAATGATCGCTCTCGCTCGAACAATGTGCCCATTGAAGCCACCCAGGCTGCGCGCGTCAAGCTCAGGCGCCCTTTCGGAGGGAATCCGACCCAAGCGCCAGCCCAGCCCTCACCGGAGCCTTTGGGGGCAGCTGGCTGGGTGATAGTGTGGCGGTGGGAGCTTCGCGAAATGAGTGGACAGTGGAAACCAGGCAGTTGTGCGGCTAATGTGTCCTGAATGCTGGGCAGGGCAGTTCGTATTTTTGGTTTGCGGCTCCATATACCGTCCAGACCAGCACTCTAACAGCCTTACAGCTGAATGTCAGTTCTGCGCAATAGGCATACATCTTCTGTCAGCAGGGCTTCATGCAGGAAATATATAAACTGGAAATCTTTGTGGGAGTCAGTGCTTAATTCTGAGCCAAAACGTACAAACCTAGGGTTTTAAAAGCTGTGTTCAGTCCCTAGCATTAGGCAAAGTGACACTCAGGTGGCAAGTTTCAGGACAAACGATGTTTTCACCACCATGCAGTGCCTGCTTTAGCAGGGAGGGCGGGATATAAATAGAATTAAATAAATAAATCATTTGGATTTTCAGCACCAAAATGTTTTAGGCTACCCCAAGGGGGCATAGTCCTAGCAAATGTAAAGAGATAAAAGGAGCATTCCTAACCACAGCCAATATCTATGTGGGCAGTCACCCAGTTCGGTGTAGTGGTTAGGAGCATGGACTCTAATCTGGGAGAACCAGTGATTCCCCACTCCTCCGCAAGCAGCTGCTGGTGTGACCTTGGGTCAGTCATAGTTCTCTCAGAGCTGTTCTGGAAAGAGCAGTTCTCGAAAGAACTCTCTCAGCCCCACCTACCTCACAGGAAGGGAAAGGAGATTGTAAGTCACTCTCAAATTCCTTCAGGTAGTGAAGGGTGGGGTATAAATCCCATCTCCTCCTCCTCCTCCTCTTCTTTCTTAATGAAACTGTAGTATTTTATTTGTTTATTGTGTACTTCAGGTATAGCCCCACTAGAGCAATTCAGTCAGAGAACATAAAATAGCACAAACAATGCAGTGGGACTAGGATTACAGAACTGGAAAACAACACAAGCAAAACAAAGCTAAGCAACCTGTCTGAGCCATGACATACCATAATGCAGAAAGTGGGTTACAAAGGTTGAAGACAGTGCAGTAAAAGCAAGGTGATACATGCAATAAACATTGCAACAGACTACAATCCTGTTCCCTCCTGAAAGCAGCCTCCTGAGCTGTTCCATTATACTACAGGAGAGCATTGCGCTCAGGAAAACAACATCTGCTGGAAGCAGGGGTCATTTCGTAGACAAAGAGGTACAGGATCTCATTAGCATAAATTATAAGCATAACTTATTTGCATATGCCACACACCCTGACATCACCGGAAGTGTGTCAGAAGGCAACACCCGCCACTCAGGCTCCACTGGACTCTTTTGAATCGCTAGCTATTGGGGGGGGGGGACGTGCAGATCTGTCCTCACAGAGGAGGGAGAGCTTGTCACTGAATAAAACTTGGTCTTAAAGGTGCCACTGGACTGTTCTGGATTGCTAGCTATGGGGGGGGGAACGCGCAGATCTGCCCTCACAGACGAGGGAGAGCTTGTACCTGAAGGCGGGCGGGGGGGGCCCTCTGCAACTTACCTGGCTGCTTCTTGCTCCTCGTGGCCCAACTGAGGGCTGCTGGGAGCAGGGGGTGGGGCTTGTTGCATGTGCCCGCCCGCTGGGCTCCTTACTGCCAGAGCTCCGCTCCTGTGCGCTCCCACAGGAAATGACCCCTGGCTGGCAGTCCCTGGCCCAAAGAGTGTCCAGCTTACTCAGCCTGGGCCAGGGCCTTCTCAGCTTCGGCTCCAACTTGGTGAAACTCTCTGCTGAACAACAACAGGGCCCCGTGAGACCTCTTACAGTTCCGCAGGGCCTGTAAGACAGAGATGTTCCGGCAAGCATATGGCTGAGGACAGCAACTGGGTTTTAACAGCAAATTGGCCACCTGACTACCTCTCACTTTTGTCCCTCACCAATGGGGTGCAAATTCATAATATGATGTCATATAGGTTTATTCTCTGTATATTGTTTGTTTTAAAACCGTTGTATTTATTTGTATGTATAAATTGATGAATTGTTTTAATCCCGTAGAGCACCACTCTGAGCCTGCTCCGCAGGGAGAGCAGTATAAACATTGAATTATTATTATAATTATTATAATAATTAATAATAATTAAACAGTATTAAATCCATTTGCATATTAAAACTAGTAATTCTGAAGAAAAACATTTTTTTAGGTGATGGGCATATCACAGCAGGCATCATTTTACACACAGAGGGCATTCCTCTCTCTACTAAGATGTACTTTATAACCACGGAGGAGGAGGAGGAGGCTTTTTCAGTCCCTCTTTACCCCATCAGCTTAACTTATAGCCCTGCTATCTATACATTTTGAGATCAGGAAGAAGAGCTTTACCCATTTTAAAAATGGATGGATTTGGAATTGGCTTGCTCCCTGACATATTCATTCTTTTTTAACTTTCATTTTCCTTTGTCAAATTTTGGAGGACAAGAGGAAGATTCCCTTGAACGAATGAGCTGAGGTGGGGACAGAACAGGAACAGGGAGGCAAGGAGGGTTAGGGGAGCAGGTGGCGAAACTAGACAGCGAACACTGAAAGAGACAAAGCACGGTGGAGAGTAGCGGTTGGGTCCAAACAGCGTGTGCCAGATGCTGCCCAAGAGTGATACATTTAACCCTGTATCGCTCTTTCATCATGGGTTTTAGATTCCCCTCATGGGAATGGTCTCTCTTTTATTTTACTGTTGCCCCTGAAACAAAGCTGTATGTTTTCAGTGGTATCACTGACATTAATCAATAGGCTCAACCACAGGAGCTACTGATTCTATTTTGTCACCCATAACATAAGTGGAAGGAGGTTCTGTTTGTCCCCAGGAAGCATACAAATCACCAAGCAGATGTTTTAAGCAGTTTCACACTCCCCCCTCCCCATGTAGAGATAATCTTTGTATTGAGAAAAAAATGTGTGTCGCTTTGTGTGAAGCAAGCATGTTTTTCTTTGTGACATAGAATATGCAGACTGAGAAACCTTTGTTCCTTGGCTTTCCAATCTATGAGTTCATGGCAAAATAAACACCCGCACTGTTTTTTCACAAGATACCTTTTTATTATACTATGAGATACCTTTTTATTATACTATGAGTATCTCCATAGAGAACAAATTCGAGATAAAAAGCTGCCTTCTGATGTTGCTGATGCACAGTTCAGTGTTTTCCTCGTATTCGTAGCCTCAGAAACATCCCTTGTGAGGGTCCTTCCCTCATATCCCCATCCAGATACCCACTGGCAGATGAAAATGGCTTTACATTATATGAAAGAAACTTTCACCACAGGTGTGCCATTTGAGCAAGTAAAATGTGCAACCTGCATTCATTGGTCTCAGTAACCAATAGCCCAATATATATAGAATTCAGGAGATTTTTAACTTCAATGTATACTTTTCTCTGCCTGTTTCAACAAATAGATTCTTATGTGTATAATCGAAATCTAGCTTTCTGACTGTTTGGTGTAGTGGTTAAGTGTGCGGACTCTAATCTGGGAGAACCGGGTTTGATTCCCCACTCCTCCACTTGCACCTGCTGGATGACCTTGGGCAAGCCATAGTTCTGGCATAGCTGTTCTTGAAAAAGAGCAGTTTCTGTCACAGCTCTCTCAGCCCCACCTACCTCACAGGGTGTCTGTTGTGTGTGGGGGGGAAGGAGCTTGTAAGCAGCTCTGAGACTCCTTTGGATAGTGAAGGGCGGGGTATAAATCCAATCTCTTCTTCCTGAATTTCACTATTCAATATATACATGAACATTATATTTATTCAGAAGTAAATGCCAGTGATTTCAATGTGAGTTACGTCCAAGTATAATAGTAGACATAAGCATAAAGGCTAGCTAGTACCTCCCAGCCAAAAAGGTGTGCTTGCCAGATATGCTCCAGTATAAAGATAAAATTCTGTGAATCACTGCCAGTGGGTAGCTATGATAAAAGAAAAATTGGAGGGCCACTGTTATGCTGAAGGGATATAAGACAAGCACGTGTTCTTTTCCCCAGCTACAGACACTCCCCTGCTCATAAAGAAATGAAACACTGAAATTTATATAGCGGTATAAAAATCCCTTATGTGTGATGCTGACTGTGGGTCTCTGAAGTCCTTTCCACCAGCCCTTAAAGCCTTGCAACCTTAAACTAAACAGAGTGCCAGAGTAATGAAAAGACTATGATGCGAAAAGCTATTGGAACAATTGAATTGGTACAGTTATTCATTCTTCATTGGAAAAGCCAAAGAAATAATTCATCACAGCAGCCTTGTAGTTTATTGTTTCATTTCCTCTGGAGCTGTCCTAGACAAAATGCAATTTTTGGTGTATTTTTGAGTCTGTGGAAGCCAGTGAAGGCAGAGAACATTATCACTCATATTATAGATTCTGTGCCTCGACTATTGCCTGCTCTGGAGAAACAGGAAGAATGTTGGTGTTATATATAAACATATAACACTGTGGCTGTTCAGTTTCATGCTTACAAAAATATTAAGTAAAAAATAAAAGCAACCAACAATGCACAGATGAGCAAAGTGATTTCCATATATGGTGTGCTTTTGTTTCTGTACTGGAATGCAAATTGCAAAACTATACTAATATAAACATTTTTAAAATACAACAGTGAGAGTAAGAGTGATTTATGGCGTCTCTAGAAATTAGCTGGGCCAGGAAGTTAATGCTTCTGGACATACCAAGTGCAGCACCAATGCAAAAACATAATGGTGTATCAGCATTGTGGATGGGCACAGGTAAGGCTACAAGCTGTATACCACAGGGATTCTCTTTGGGGTGCAATGACCAGTGTCACCTGCTGGGGCAAGGAAATTTCCCCCCTTGCATTATGACAGTGTTTCCAGATTCAGCACTTCAGATTTTTATACAAGAGTAAACAGTAGCCATCTGTTTACCTAGAAGAAATTATATTTGGGCATTCCTCAAGGGAGGGGTGTTTTATCTATCCCTGGCATTAGCCACCACAATGTCTGGGATGAGGGGGCAGTTTTGACACCCCAGTAGTCTTTCCGAGTATAGAACATTTCCTTTCTCCATTTCCTATAGAATTATATGGAAGAAAGTTAGCATGCTGCTGCCAGGGGTTAGAGATATCCCTGACTCTTAGGAGGGGCAGAGCTGAGATGCAGGGGAGCCATCCAGTGTCCCTGCTAGGTAGGGGTTTTCTGTACATGGCAGGAACCCTGCTGGCTACTCAGCCAGGGACTGAAGGTTAACCACTTCTAGGTGAGGCCTGGAACTTTCCCAGAATCCCAATGGATCTCCGGATTACAGAGATCAGTTCTCCTGGAGGAACAGGCTGCTTTTGAAGGCTGACTGTATGGCATCACATGCCCACTGAGCTCTCTCCCCCTTGGCCAGACCCCTCCCTTTCCAGGCACTACCCTCATCTTCTGGAATTTCTCAAGCTGCAGCTGGCAAGCTTATGAGGGTCAGTAATACAGAAGGAGCCCAGCACAGTAACAGGGATCAGGAGAGGAGTTATGGGGTTGAAACAGGGATGGGACGGGTTAAAAAGTGAAGTGTGAGGCTGGATCTATCAATCAATTAGCTGTCCAGCTCTAGGGAGAAGCTTCACCTTCCTACACCCACTAGAACCAGGAAGCTGTGGATGGACCTGCCCCCGCTTTAGGCTGACTTTTAAGTGTTAGAGACCAATAAGGACACATGGGTGTTGCTGGCTGTGTGCTGCAGAGGAGCCAGCTGGTGGAAAGGAAGTTTTGCCAACTCGAAATTGGGACATTCCTGGAAATTTTGCCAACTTCAGGTTAGGACATTCCTGGATATTTGGGGGTGGACTCTGGGGAGGGGAGGGTTTGGGGAGGGGAGGGGAGGGATCGCAACAGAGTATAATGTCACAGACTGCACTTTCTAAAGCAGCCTTTTTTCAAGTGTACTGATCTCTGTAGTCTGGAGAGAAGTTGTAATTTTGGGAGGTCTCCAGGACGCACCTGGAGGTTGGCAGCCCTAGGGAACGGGGTGAATCTCAGACCCCCTCCCCATTTTAGAGCTGAGGCCGTCAAAAGGCGTGGGCAAGCCTGTGGGACAGGGCATTGATAGGCGGAAGGGAATAGGACAGCTGCTAAAAGTAACACATTTCATGAGGGGCAAATTTTAACTCTGTTGCAGACACTGGTGACCAACAGTTCCTCACTAAAAAAAAATGTACCCCAGATCAGCACTAAAAAATGAATCAGCCATTAAAAACGGAAACAACCCACCAATCTCTCTTGCTCGCTCGCTCTGGGAGGTTCATATGTTCATGTGCTTGTGTATCTATACACACCTACGCGCACACACCGATATAGCAACCTTGGGAATAAGTCCACCAAAGGCAATAGTCCACAAAAATATTAACTAGTCTAAGCAATATGTGTGTTGTCATTTCAATCACCTAAGTAAACAGGGCCTGCCCCATCCTGCTTACTCTGTTCTTGTGTACCACACAGAAGCCAAAACAAAATTGTCTTACCCTCATTTCCTAAAGAAATTTATTTGCTAATTTATGCACTGTTCAGGAGTGCATGCATCATTCCTCACCCGTAATGTTGGGAGCTGTAAATATTAATGCATCCCTCTCAGAGGTTGTCCTACAATTTATGCAACTCAGATTTGCCCACTGTTGGCTTTCACAACACCATCTTATTATCAGAATTCTCATACCTAAAACTGCTGCCAGATTCCTAATCTATTGCTATCCCTTGGAAAAATCTGGATATCTTGGGAACCAGACACAAAAATCCTTAAATATTTAATAAAGAGGTATTTTAAGGGCTGATTCTCACAACTGCTCAGGTATGTATTATCAAGGGACAATCAGACATAAGAACTACATTTTCAAGAAATGACATAACAAGTATGCATAAGAAGGAGATTGGATTCAGGTAACAAGCGTTTGTATACTAAGAATGTTCTAAGTATTCTGAGGTTCTATCCAGAACTCATAGGCACACAACCCCCCTGTTCTCTTCTATGGGACAAGAAGCATTTCATGCTTATACAAGCTTTTCCCAAACCCTAGGTGGCAAGTGTACTATCTGGATTATGCTCTAATGCAAGAGTTGACTAAAGGAGTATATTCCAAAAAGAAAAGAAAATGAAACATTCAACCACAACCCTGAAGCCAAAACAGTGAAAAAAAGGAACTGACAGGAAGCCACAAACCACACAACAGATCATTCTTATAGAATAGCTGCCTGCATTCCTTTTAAAAGTGGAAATATAGCTCATTCATATAAAAAGGTCTTCCCATGACTGACATTACATTCCATGAAGAAGAGGAGGAGGAGACAGGATTTATACACCACCCTTTCCTACCCGAAGGAGTCGCAGAGCAGCTTACAAACTCCTTTCCTTTCCCCTCCCCACAACAGACACCCTGTGAGGTAGGTGGGGCTGAGAGAGCTCTTTCCAGAACTGTCCTTGAGAGAACAGCTCTGACAGAACTATGACTTGCCCAAGGTCATCCAGCAGGTTCAAGTGGAGGAGTAGGGAATCAAACTCGGTTCTCCCAGACTAGAGCTCACACACTTAACCACTACACCAAACTGGCTCTCATCTGTAGATACTTTTTAGAAATGGAAGCCATAGGCCGCTTTCCCATTAAATTTCCAAAAAGAAACAAGGAACCTTGTACCTACTGTATTTCAGATGAGTCTTCCACGCTACATTCTTCATAAGAATCCTTGCTGTAATTTGGAAGACAGCCTGTAACATGGATGTTGTTGTGCTGATTTAATTCAGACAGAGGTCATTTCGGGGGGGGATCGCGGGGGATCGCAGTTCCCCCGGGTGAGGTACAAGCCCTGCCCCCTGCTTCCGGCCGCCCCGCTTCTGGCCCTCATTCAGCCAGGTCCCGCGGGGGGGGGGGGGGGGGGGGGGCCACATGACGAAGCCCTGCCCCCTGCTTCCGGCCGCCCCGCTTCTGGCCCTCATTCAGCCAGGAGGAGGCAGGAGAAGAGAGAGGGTAAGTTGCTTCCTCCCTGCCTCTTCCCACCACTACCTGCCTAGGGCCAGGGAGGGCCTTCGCAGGGCTTCCTTGCACTCCCGCCGGCCTTGCAGGTCCACCGCCAGGCCCCTCATGGGGCTCGGCAGTGGAGCTGCAAGGCCGGCGGCGGCCGGGACCACTGGGAGCAGGGTTTGTGGCCTTATGACACACTTCCGGTGATGTCAGGGGGTGTGGCCTTATGACACACTTCCAGTGATGTCAGGGGGTGTGGCATATGCTAATGAGGTATGCTAATGAGTCCCCCTAGCTCTTTTTCTACGAAACGACCCCTGAATTCAGATTACATGCCACAGTAGAAGACACTAGAAAACTATTTGCAACTTGAGTATATTTTAAAAAAAAACTTTGGTGGAGATGGAAAAAGATGTATTAAAAAACACTGTCTAATTAACAGCAAGCAAGCATGTTATTTAATGTTACTACTACTATGTAATGTTATTAATGAAGAGCTTCCTTTTTTTAAACATAGATACTAATCCATGGAAAACAACATGTAATAACAAGTCTATGTATTCACTCACTGAAGACCTCAAGCAGTCTGCAACCACTCTAACTTACTTTGTCAGATGTTTTGTCAGATGCATGAACCAACATAGAATTCATAAAGATATCAACAGCCAGGAATTAGAACATTATCCTTATTTTTATTGGAGTGATGATTTTGTTCTCCAGCCTACAATAGTTGTGTCATTAATGTGTGCTTCACTTGTGACATGCTTATTTTCTTATGAGCTGCACCCCATGGCTGACGTGTACATTATGAGTCCTCACAGGTAATCAGTCTGAAGGTCAGGGCAGGTCATCAGGGTCACCACCAGTTTTGCAAATGTGTACAGTATATACATCATCAGCTTTACTAGGTTCTTGAAGGCCTGCAGCATATACTATTCCCTTCTTCTAGCTATCCAGTCTTCCTGCATCCAGAGTAACACATGTAATTAGATGTGTTAGGCAGTCACACTCAAAATTATCAGTTCAGTCAACCCATAAACCATCCATAAACCCAAATCTGTATCCTAAACAAGAAGATATTTATTCAGGAAAACTCATCACATTTTTCCAAATGAAAAACTCTAGAATTAAATCCAATGATCCATCAGATTGATTTGATTTATTTGATTTATACCCCGCCCTCCCTGCCAAAGCAGGCTCAGGGCAGCTTATAAGACTGTTGGCGATAAAAACATTAAAACAATAAACAATAATAATGTAAAAACACAGTAGTATAAAAAAAATAAGGTGCTATATATGGTAGGAAGGCAGGAACGGTTCTAATCAGCCGCAATAGTCAGCACTAGTTGCACAGCTGGTATTTGGCTCCTGTCTGCATCATTCCTCCATATAGGATTGAACTTCCCTGTCTCCTCATTGGACTATAGTCCCCCATGTCCCTTGAAATGCTGCCTCCCTGGAGTTTAGGGGATCTCAAGAAACATCACTGGTTGCTATTTGGGAGTCTGCAGTGTGATCGGGAAATCATTAAAATTTCCCCTTTTCCACCAGTGGAAGGCCAGAGTGCTGAAACCAACTCATAACTGACTTCTTGTATGCAGATCAGTTTAGATATTCCATATTCTTCATTGTTTATCTCTTTGATTCTTCACTTTTCACAGTACCGTCAGTGACACTGTCCTTTCCATCTAAAGTAAGACTGAGTTTCAGTCAGAAATAGCAATGTAACTTTGACCTAAGAAATTCTTCCAAAGTGTTTTTCCTGTAAGTAGACACTCAACTATGCATCAGTTGTAGCCTCCTTAAAATTTTTACCCCAAGTCCATAAAAACATTTGTATCCTCCACACCTTGTTCACATATAAGACTGGCTGGTTTAGTTAAATGGAACATCAGCTATACTAGCTAATCAATGTGATCAGTTAATATTTTGCTTAATTAATCCCCAAGCACAAACATCATCTGCTTTCCAGACCATTCAAGAATGTATACCTTTGAAAGACTCAACTGTAACTTAACTCTAATATAACTTAACTAGCCTGGGCTATCCAGGTCAGGTATCTTCCAAAACCCACAAATAACTCACATTGCATTCCTCAAGATATCTGCAGTTCTTACATTTATATTTTATTCCTTTTTATATTTTTGTGGTTCTTGATCTCAGCACATTTCAAGCACTTTGTGCAACTAATTGCCTGAGGTATCCTGTCTGTGGCCAACGTTTCCATTGCAGAACAACTTGAATATAAAATCTTAAATGATCTTTTGTTGTTGTTCAGTCGCACAGTCGAGTCCGACTCTTCGCGACCCCATGGACGAGCTCTCTCCAGGCCCTCCGGTCTTCTGCCGTCCTCCGAAGTTGGCTCAACTTCATGTTCGTTGCATCGATGACACTGTCTAACCATCTCATCCTTTGCCGTCCCCGTCTTCTTTGACCTTCAATCTTTCCAAGCATCAGGGTCTTCTCCAGTGAGTGCTCCCTTCTCATTTGGTGGCCAAAGTATTTGAGCTTCAGTTTCATTATCTGGCCTTCCAGGAAACAGTCAGGGTTGATTTCTTTGAGGATTGACTGATTTGTTCTTCTTGCAGTCCAAGGGACTCTCAAGAGTCTCCTCCAGCACCATAGTTCAAAAGAATCTATTCTTCGGCGCTCGGCCTTCCTTATAGTCCAGCTCTCGCAGCCATACATGACTACTGGGAATACCATTGCTTTGACCATGCAGACTTTTGTTGGCAGGGTGATGTCTCTACTTTTTATCATGCTGTTTAGGTTCGCCATCGCTTTCCTCCCAAGGAGCAGGCGTCTTTTAATTTCATGGCTGCAGTCACAGTCTGCGGTGATCTTTTACACACTCCCAAAAGAAAAAAAAACAGCTGTAGACTTGCCAATGGAAGGCTATAATTTATTCATAGTTTATTGCATCTTACATGTGAGATTTGCATAGGAATGTACCAGTTTCATGGCGTCCTTGTTTAATGATACATTGGGATGGAGGGTGTAGCCTACTCTATTATAACAGAGGAATTACAGATTAGATTTTAATAGGCAGTAACATATATTCAGGGCAAGTGAGTCTTTCTATATTGTTCCACTTCTGCATTTTTGTACACAAAATCTTTATTTTTCTGGATGCTCCTTAGTTTAGTAACAAAAACTACCTTTTAAAATCTTGTCTGCCACATAGCTCTACCAAACCCTTGCTTCTAGAGGTGTGTCAGAATGTTTACATTCTTTTTTACATGAGGCACAATATAAACAATACGTTGGTTATTACAAATTCCTGTTTGGTAACATACTGCAGCTTGACTTTAGTCAGTGCTTTACATCAATTTGTCATCAAAAGCATCTGTTGTTTGCTTAACATACTCATGAAAGGAATGTCGCTTGGGTGCATTCATCCATTTTTGGTATGTTTTACTGTAACCTTTCTTACAGTGCAATCCTATGCAGAGCTACTCCCGTCTAAACCCATTGAAATCACTCTGCATGGGATTGTACTGTTTTATCATGTATTTGCAGCATTGCTATGGAATGAGAACAGTCGTTTACAGTGCTCCTTGGGGGGACCATCACTGTTAAGACTCAGGCTCTGGCCCACTTGCCATTACTACTGTGTCTTGGGATCTGACCCTCATGACAAATATAAAATATGCTGACTGAGGACCCTTCCTTCTTGTCAGTGTTTCCTTCTCCACAGCATTTCCTTATTCACCTTAACGACACCACAGCCCTATAGTGTGCTTTCCCAACACCAGTCTTTCTGGATCAAATTAACAGGACCTGTATTCACAAAAACATAAAACACCTTCAAGGATCCCCTTTTCAAACAGCAAGCTGGCATGCAAAGGCCTGTAAGATTCTCTCTGCCACCACCAATCACTTCTGCACACATGGGCTCTGTGGGGGCCTCTACTAATACTCAGTTGTATTTAAGAAGTTTGATTGTTATTAAAATAATTCTCCATTTAGGGTTCCAATCCCTTACTGGTTTCGCTCTTGGTCCCTCCGCAGAATTCCAGAATAATTACCCATCAAGTCACTGTCATCTTTGGAGATAAACATATAATTTCATAGGGAAGCTTGCTTAACTTACCATCCACTCACCTCCCAATGTATTAATGTAAGGCTTCTCTATGGCAGGGTTCCCCCCTCAGTTCCCTCCCTCACTTCCATTTGTATTTCTTTATTTCATTTCTACACCACCCTCCTTTCCCCCCAATGAGGACCCAAAGCAGCTTACATCTTTCCTCCATTTTATCCTCTCAACAACCATGTCAGGCAGGTGAAACCAAGACTCTGTAATTGGCCCAAGGTCACCCAGCAAGCTTTCATGGCAGAGTAGGGATTCAAACCTGAATATCCCAGTCCAACAGTCTAACCACTACACCACTCCACCATTAAACTCTTCTAAGTCCATCAAAGTATAACTCCGTTTACGATGGCACTGTTAGAGAGACAGTTATGGTCAGACAGATTCCACTTGATGGATAATTCCAACTACATGTTTTTACATCCTCCCATACCAAGGATATTCCTTTGGCTAATTTAGTCTCTTTTAACCCCCAAACTGACAATCCCAGTTTTTCACTCAGTTCAATACTGGGCACAACCAGCTTTCTACTTTTTCCAGGAACCTTCAACCCACAGCCTCTCAAATCTTGCTTCATATCCAATGTAAAGAGGCAAGAAAATAAAGACAGCCAATCTGGTGTAGTGGTTGGGAGCGCGGCCTCTAATCTGGGAGAACCGGATTTGCTTCCCCACTTCTCTACATACAGCTGCTGGTGTGACCTTGGGTCAGTCACAAGTTCTCTCAAAGTTATTCTCTTAGGAGCAGTTCTCGAAAGAGCTCTCTCAGCCCTACCTACCTCACAGGGTGTCTGTTGTGAGGAGAGGAAGGGAATGAGATTGTAAGTCGCTCTGAGACTCCTTCGGGAAGTGAAGGGCAGGGTATAAATCCAACCTCCTCTTCCTCCTCTTCCTCCTCCTCCTCTTCTTCCTCTTCTTCTTCCTCTTCTTCTGTGTTCAGTTCAAAATGGTGAGCTGCTGTTTAACAAGCAGTCTACTTTATGAGCCAATCTACCTCCACCAGCAGTATTTCTCCACTGTGCTGTAGAACAGCAGCACTATAGTCAATGCCCACGAACCCCACTTTTCAGACTGCGAAAAGGCTGTCATGCCATGAACCTATTGATACTAATAATATCATGAGGCCCCAGAGGCTAAACGTTTCAGATCAAAGGTTTTCAGAAATGTTTCCTAATGCATGTATAGGATTAGCTAGTCATGCAGACAGGATCTCGGTGAGAAGTTGATGCTGTCAGAATGGATTTGGATTTGTTAGGCAAAAAGGCACTTTTTACATTTAAAAAATTGACTCTACAACTGGTATTTAAACTTAAACAGGTTGCAGATAAGTTTTTAAACTAACAGCTGGAGAAAGGCTAGAAAGTACTGAATTCAGATTGGATGACTCATCCATCTGGAATGAGGATGAACACATGCTAAGTTTTAAAATGGGGGACTGGGTAGAAGCTAACGTTATGCATATAAAATCCGATTAGAAGCAGCCAAATTAAGCCCAGTGTCAGATTGTTTTAAAGACTAAAAGGATTACAATATATATAGATGTTTGAATGCAAAAGCTAGGAACCTAAGAGTGAAGACTGGTAAAGTAGAATGCCAAACGTTTTAAAAGCTTACAAACAACTAGGCGGATAAGAAAGCCAATGGACCTATGGAAGTAAACGGAACCCCAAAGCTGCAGGAAAGCTAGAAATCCAGTCATTATTTTAGATACTTCATTTATTGTTCACCTTTCTCACTGAGACTCAAGACAGATATTGTGTGTTTGTGTGTGTGTGTGAGTAAAGTGCTGTTAAGTCACAGCCAATTTATGGTGACCCCAGCAAGGGAGCTTTCAAGACAAGTGAGAAGCAGAAGTGGTTTGCCGTTGTCTTCCTCTGCAGAGTCTTCCTTTGTGGTCTCCCTTCCACATACCAACCCTGCATAGCTTCTGAGATCTGAAGAAATTGGCCTATACCATGACATCTTCCTTCCCAAGACAGATTACAGAATTAGAAAACAACAAGGGGGGACCCGCGATATTCGAGGGGTGGTGGTGGTGGAGGGAGGCAGAGGAGGAAGCAGCAGGAGGAGGTAAGTACCCCCCCATCCTGCTGGTTCTCCCCTGTCCTCCACCCCCCCTCCATCTCCCCCCATTGCCTCTCCCCCCCAGCTCCTCTGTGTGTGTGTGTGTGTGTGTCTCTGGAGCGCCGCCTTCTCCCCCTCGGACGCAGGCCACTTCTCTTCCCTTCACGGGAACGCTGGCTCCACATCTCTTCCCCCTCCTCACCGGTCTTTCTCCCCCACCGCTGCCACTGCTGTGCCTCACCGTGCTCCCTTCCCCCACACGCAAGCCCGGTAGGTCACAGAGCATCTCCTGCGCACGCGCAGGAGACGCTCTTGCACTTTCGGGGGGGATTTAAACATCCCCCAAAAAATTTTTTTAACATTTTTTATTTTTGTGCACACGTGGGGACTGGCCCACGTGTGCACAAACCTCTCCCTCCCCCCCAGGTGCCCCCGAAGTGCAGATTTAGATATCCGCACTCCGGGGGCAACTTCAGCATTAGTATAAGGATACGAATCCTATGAAACCCAATGAAGAAATACTCCAGTCTGGTGGTAGAAAGTGCCATCAAGTGGAAGCTGGCTTACGGTGACCCCACAGAGTTTTCTAAGCAAGAGACTAGTGGAGATGGTTTACCATTGCTTGCCTCTCCATAGGGCGCTGGAATTCCTTGGTGGTCTCCCATCCAAATACTACCCAGGGCTGACCCTGCTTAGCTTTCAAGATCAGGCCAGCCTGGACCAGACTAAGTGCATTTATTTAAATGGAGATAGATCAAGATGGGTAGCTGTGTTAGTCTGTCTGTAGGAGTAGAAAGGAGCTGTGGTTAAGACGCTGAACTGCGGGCTGTGGAAGGTCAGTAGTTCAGCAGTTCGAGACCCGAGTGTGCTGCATGACGGAGTGGGCTCCCGTCTCTAGTTCCAGCTCCTGCCAACCTTGCAGTTCGAAAGCAAGAAATTGCAAGTAGATAAATAGGTACCACTTCGGTGGGAAGGTAACAGCATTCCGTGAGCCTTGGTGTTTAGTCATGCCGGCCACATGACCACGGAAACGTCTTCGGACAGTGCTGGCTCTTCGGCTTTGAAACGGAGATGAGCACCGCAACCCTAGAGTCGGATTCGACTGGCTTTCGAGCAAGGGAACCTTTACCTTTACCTTAGGAGTAGAAAAGAGCAAGAGTCCTGTAGCACCTTGAAGACTAACAAAATTTGTGGCAGGGTATGAGCTTTCATGAGTCGCTGGTATTTGAAGAAGTGCTATGTTAGTCTTTAAGGTGCTACTGGACTCTTGCTGTTTTGTATTATTTCAGTGGGTTTAAGATGAAATAAACGAAACCATTAACTTCACTACACTGGCACTGTGATCTTAAATTCTTTTGCCTCCTAATTAAGATTGCGTCAGTGTTTTGCAATTTAAAAAGATATCAGAATGGGCACCCTGGTAAACAACAACAACAATGATGGTTGACCTAAATTATCCTTGAATTCACTGTGATAAATGTTAATTCAGGTTGCAATTAAATGTTACAGATTCCAGATAACAATGAGTGTCGCTCCTTCTATCAATTGGCTAGAAAACCAGCCCTGCTAGGAAGGCTCTTCAGTACCGTGCCATCCTTACTTCACATCAAACAATTAATACAGGGGAGAAGTCATATAAATGTTCAAATTGTGGTAAGGGTTTTTCAATTAAATCCAAACTTACTGTACATAAAAGGGCATTTTTAAAAAGGAATGGGATTTGTAGTAGAATGGAACATTCCTAGATGGTCTCTTTATACTGGAACACAGTTTTAGTCCACTGCTCTGACTGTTGTAGGTATCACCTGAGTTTATTGCATTGCCTTATACCTTGAAATCCATTTTCTGTATTGTGTATAGTGCCTCAGTGCTCCCTCTAAGCTGTGGAGTCTTGTGAGCAAAAATTCTACTTTGTGAGCTACTGGCATTAAAGTTGGAGCAAGCGATTTGGCTACTGCATAAATTAGTTTGCTTTGGAGCCATCCTTCCTGAGCTAAGGCAAAAAGGCATGAGCCGGAGGCTAAAAAAACTGTGAGCTAGCTCACACTAACTCAGCTTAGAGGGAACACTGACTAAACTCCACTATCTCAAAGACAATTTTCTGACAACACTCAAAATGGTCTGGGACCCATGTATCTTCGGGACTGCCTCTCCTGAGATATCCACCAAGAGCATTGCACTCTGCAGATAAAAATTTACTGGTGATCCCTGGCCAGAGAGACATTCGTCTGTCCTCAACCAGATTTTTGGCCCTGGCTCCAACCTGGCGGCAGTCTCTGCCGAACAACATTTGTGCCCTGCAGGACGTAAAGAAGCTTCTAGCAGCCTAGCGCCATCCAATTAGGCCAATTGTTGTACTGTTGTATTTCTATTGATTTAACTGTGAATTTAATTTATGATTGTGTTTGTTGTACACCACCCTGAGCCCTGTTTACAGAGGAGGGCGGTTTAGAAATTTAAATAAATAAATAAATGTTATAAAACTAAAAACTAGTATCTTAAGAAATATTCAAATTCAGCAGCAGTAGTTGTATAGCATAAATTGCTATCTTGGAAAAGATCTAATATCAAAAGCTCAGTAGAATAAAAAAAGTCTTTGGTTGTCTTCAAAAGGAAGAAAGTGACCAAAAAAGATATTCCTCCAGAGTCTGCATAGTTGTCAGATCTTAAAGATCATCAAAAACAGAAGGGTTCACATGGGAGTAGGTGCTCCTGCGGATTCTCAAGCCAGCAAAACAAAAATTGATTGATGGTGAACCCCTAGGGGACCTTGTCAATCTTAAGGCTCTTTAAACTTTTATGGGCATAGTAAGCAAGGTAAATATAAGAATCAACCATCCAGTTGAGGGGAAAATGGACTTTTGAGGGACAGGTAACAGACAGAGTAGATGTATGAGGTGGAAAGAACATTGATTAAGTGTTGACGTGAACACAAGTCCTGCAGAAGAAGAAGAGTTGGTTTCTATACCTTACTTTTCTCTACCTTAAGGAGTCTCAAAGCAGCTTCCAATTACCTTCCCTTCCTCTCCCCACAGCAGACACCCTGTGAGGCAGGTGGAGCTGAGAGAGTTCTGAGAGAACTGGCCCAAGGTTGCCCAGCAGGCTTCATGTGGAGGAGAGGGGAATAAGACCTGGTTCTCCAGATTAGGTTTTACTGCTCTTAACCATTATACCACGCTGGCTCCCATCATGCAGTACAGGAGTGTGAATGTCTATGATTTCCTGTTGGATTGACACTGAAGCAGAACTGGCAAGGAAGCAGGAGGTTATATTAGCATACATTTTCTCCTATTAGTACACAGTACCTCTGTCTGAAGAAATGTATCTTTCATTCATTACACAGAATGACAGCTTGTTTTATGTAAGAACTGTATGTGGTTCTCTTGTAAACAAACTTTGCTTCAAGAACTTTTTGGCTCTCCTGTGCAACAGCACAAAGGCCCTTTGTTATGTTTTCCGTGAATGTTGCCAATTCCTTTTTTAATTAGGAACACTCTGAAGCTGCAGACTGGTACATATATTCCTTTAAATCTGATGGAGCTGTGCTAAAGTAATAAAGAACAGACCTACACATTTAAAATAGTGTGAGGTTACTTTGGTTTAATGACTGATTGACAACTTTGCTCTCTGTTGAACTAAGTATTTGGTACAAGTGATTTGTTCAAGGATGCTTCCTTCTAAATATTTAATTCCATGCATTTTATTTGTTTCACTCACTATAGAGAGGCAATTATTAACACAGGAGAATGAACACCCAAAGATTTCTCCAGAACCAAAAATGGATTTAAAATTTTGTTTGAAGAATGGTCAGATGCATGGTGTTGATTCAGTCTAAAAGGCAAGCGCAAAAGAATGCAATGCATAACTCCTGTCAACTTTAATTACCTTTAGCAGAGATTAACATGAAGCTATTAAACAGAGAAAGCAGGTCAACAAATGAAGAAGACTTTGCCAGATGCTGGAAGGAAAAAAAACGATCCTACTGCTCAAGTGGTTAAGACACTGAACTGTGGACCGGAAGGTCGGTAGTTCAGCAGTTTGAGACCTGAGTGCCGCATGACGGAGTGAGCTCCCATCTTTGGTCCCAGCTCCTGCCAACCTAGTTACTGCCAACGTTATACTGTCAGTACCAAATGCTAGTTGGGAAAATAACACAGCAGGAAAAGCTTAATCTCATTCTCTGTGCACACCACAGTCACGAGCTGAATCAGGCACTGTGCACACAGGAATTGAGGAGAGCTAGCTGTTCACACGTGATGCTTACACAGAGCACAGGGCGGAAACTCCAGATCCAACCTGTGTTCTCTGTAATGTGTGAATTGGAAAGTTTCTGTTCTTGGCATTGCTCATTCCCTTACTGTGGAAAAGCCTAACATATTAGCAGTTTCCAGCTCTCCCATTGGCTGTGCTGTGCGCTCCATCAGCCATTGGCCCATCAACCACCACTCAAGAGTACTCGCGTGCCATTGGCTGGGTGCTGGGTCTGCGCCTCTCGCCCACCCACTGCCAGCCTGGCCACTATTCCCTGGCAGAATAAACTGCCTAAACAACTGTCTCTCCTGATGAAGATGCTTCACCTCCTCCTGCTTCTAGGTTCACTTTTGCTTCAGTGGCTGTTGCTAAGCAACCAAGCTTGGATCTGTCAGTAAAAGGTGAGGGGAGGAAGCCCTTTCCAGGCCTACTTTGGCCTTTGAGAGAAAACTCATTGGGGCCCATCCTGTCTAGGGTTGCCAGCTCCAGGTTGAGAAATTCCTGGAGATTTTGTGGTGGAGTCTATGGAAGGTAGAGTTTGGGGAGGGGAGAGGCCTCAGCTGAATAGAATGCCATAGAGTCCACCCTCCAAAACAGTTATTTTCTCCAGGGGGAGAGAGATCTGTTGTCTAGAGTTAAGTTGTGATATGAGGCAATCTTCAGACTCCACCTGAAGGTTGGCTACCCGAGGCCTGGCAGCGCCCTCTGGGCGACTTGATGACACCTGACTGCCATGGCAACTAGGCCTGGCTGCTTGCTCCTGTTCACCACCAGCTGCCCTTCTATTTTTTAATATTTAAATTAAATATTTAGAAGAAGAAAAAAAAGAGATTGGGTTTATACCCTGCCATTCACTACCTGAAGGACTCTCAGTGTGGATTACAATCCCTTACCCTTCTCCTCCCCACCCTGTGAAGTAGGTGGGGCTGAGAGGGCTCTCTTGAGAACTGCCCTTGAGAGAACAGCCCTGAAAGAATTTATGACTGACCCAAGGTAACAGCAGCAGCTGCATGTGGAGGAGTGGGGACTCAAACCCAGTTCTTCCAGATTAGAGTCCATGCTCTTAACCACTGCTCCAAACTGGGTCTCAACTAGGAAAGCCAGTGTGACATAGCAGTTAGCAGACCCACTTTCTTGCTGTGGAAGTTGAGTGGGTGATTTCAGACCTAACCTACCTCACAGGGTTGTTGTGCAGATCAAAAGGGGGAGAAGAGAATTATGCAGAGAAAGACTGTACTGTGTTATGCCAACTTCTCCAGGA
>NW_015176513.1:332103-349612 GCF_001447785.1 Gekko japonicus | reverse complement strand
GAGACCCATCCTGGTATTTTTGAATAAAACCTTTCATTTATTTTCCTCCATATTTTTATCAGGGCGCCTCTAATTGCATGGTTATGAAAGTTTGAGTGAATTTTATCTTTATCATACCCTTTATTTATTAAATTAATTAAGATTCTTATGCCCTACTTTTATCCCAAATGAGGACCCAAAATGGCTTATAACATCATTCTCACTTCCTCTATTTTATCTTCACAACAGCAACCCTGTGAGGTAGTTAGGCTGAGAGACTGTGACTAGCCCAAAGGAACCCAATGAGCTTTCATGCTAGAGTAAATATCTGAACCTAGATCCTAGTCTTGAGTCACTAGCCACTACCACACTCTGCTTAAAATGGTACTCATTTAAAATACCTGGAGTGGGAGGTGGCTGCTGCTTAGAGAGTCAATATTTATTATATTGTGCTGTGGATTCTTAACCTGACTCTTATTGTGCTCCAGATCTGTGATTACTATTAAAGATATTCAATAAATAGATGTGGGCCATAATCCAAAGAAGTCATTTGCATATGAGTAAAGAGAAAATATCATCAATCTGAACTTCTTTTGAATACTGGTCAGAATCCTCAGAAGAGTCAAGCTACTTGTTCTCACAATAAAAAAAAAGAAATTAGCAATTTAAAATTTTGTGTTTTTCATTCTTCCTAAAATGCATGTGTGTTTGAAAATTGGTGGGTGCACGGGGGGAGGGGCGCCAGATGATAGCCTCGCCTAGTGTGCAAAACAATCTGGCACCGGTTCTGTCTGGGATGGTAAGGTTTGGGCATGGTGTAATGGTTTTTGTTGTTCCACAACTTCCACTTGGGCTACTGGGGCGGGCGCCGGGCCCTTGCCTCAACTCAGCTGGGAAGACTAGGCTTACCAAGTGGCGGCGGGGGATCCGCATGTCTTTACAGGATCCCTGCCGCGGGGACGGCGATACGCGTTGCACCGCCGTCGCCAGGATGTGACGCTACGCATCGCTCAGGCAACTGGGCTGTTTGGAGTCCCGTTGCCAGAGCGACGCGTAGTGTCACATCCTGGCGACGGTGGGTGCAACGCATATTGCCGTGCCCGCGGCAGGAATCCTGTAAAGACATGCGGATCCCCCACCGCCACTTGGTAAGCCTAGGGAAGACTGAGGGCACACACCCATTGGTTCCCTGAGCCTGTCCGCTCTTTCAGAGAAGCCCAGGGAAGCTGGGGGAGGATGTTTAAATGCCTTCCTTTCCCTCCCCAAGATCAGGGAGGGAAAGAAAGGCATTGTAGACATGCCTGCTTCCCTTCCTGATCTTTTCCAGGCGCTCCACGGCTGCAGGGTAGCTGGAGAAGATCAGGAAGGGAAGCAGGCAGGTTTGCCTGGCTGCCCTCAGTCTCCCCAGCAGTGTAACGGAAGTGACATCTTCAGAAGGGGAAGTGACATCACTTGCCATTTGACCTGGAAGTGACATCACAGGAAGTGACATCACAAAAGTCTCCTGGCTCCACCTCCAAAGTCCTCAGATATTTCCGGATTTGGACTTGGCAACCCTAGTGCCAACTCCTGTTTGGTAAATTCCTGGATTTAGGGGTAGAGTTTGGGGAGGCCTGAGTTTGAGGGGGGGAGGGAGCTCAGTAGAGATATGATGCAATGGAGTCAGCCCTCCAAAATCTGCCATTTCCTCCAGGAGAACTGATCTCTGTAGTTTGGAGATAAGTTCTAGTTCCAGGAGAACTCCACCCCCACCTGGAGAATAGCAGCACTATTTCCCCCACATTTCCAGGAATTACCCAAGCCAGAGTTAACAAACCTACACATAACTGGAAGACCTGGAAGTCCTGCCCCTGACCACCACCCCACTGCAGCACCTTCCTCCTAGCTCTCACTGTTTTCAGAGAGGGCAGTTTATGCTGCCTACCTTCAACTCAGAGCTTCTCTGTTGCAGACTACCTTCCTGGCTTCCCAAGGGCTGCCTAAATAGTCCCCAGCTGCTGTGATGTCTCTTTCAGTTTCATCTGCCAGCTATGACATCACTTCCTATTTGCGGGAGAGAGTTGATTTAGGCCTAGCACACCTGATGGCTGCTACAGCCATAAGGACTTCTTCACACCATCTTATAAGACCAATTTTTCAGCTTGGGAGGGAAAGCAGGGAGATAGATGGGACCAAAGGAGGGAAGTATTTTGCCTATGAAGAGAAGTATGACAAATAAATAAATATTGCCATTTTTATTTTCAATGTAAAAAGTACTGGCTGGGGGGGGGGGAGACTCAGCAGTGAAAACTCTTTTGGGGGGAAAGATTTCTTGTCTTTCCAAATACTTGCAAATTTTAAAAAGAGAAGAAGCAGCAGTAGCAGAAAGATGTATATATTTAACACTGCTGTTGCAGGCCATTAATTTAAACTCTCCCCCACCCCCTCCTAGAAACCTGGAGCAATTATGCAAAACTCTACCCATGAAGATAAATGCAACTAAAAGCCAAATCTGATTTTTCTCCCTCTTGGGAACACTGAATAGAGGGGAAAAAATCTAGTGTAGACCACAGGAGGTCCCCAGAGAGCAGCAGAAGCAACGTGAGGCAGTATCTCTGGGTTTCATTTTGATAGGTCAACAGTGTGTCTGTCTGCAGTTACAAATGGCACATGTTTAGAAGGGCAACAGCCTTGGAGTCTCCCAGTTTACAGATTTTAAGCGTTATACGAGCTTTTAAATAACGGGACATTTAAGTGAATCCAAAAATGAAACATCTGAGCCAGTTTTATTAAATTAGAAGAGGAATTGTGATGCCTTTATCAGAATGTTTCCTATAGTTACACAAATCTCCATGGCAATACTGTTTCACGTTGCATATTTCAGCACTTTTCCTGTTTATGGGCCTTGTTGTAATAAAAGAATACATTGCCCACCAGGGCTCATTGAAATGCATCTCATTATTCCAATCAGCCCCCTGAGTCACCGCTTTATTGTATTACATTCTCTTCCTACTGTATTTGAACTTTCTTATAATATGAAAGCTGATTCTGAGCCCATTACAACCAGTTGCAAATTAGCTTTTATTCCACCCTGACTGTTGAAGTGTGTTTTAATAAATTCATGCCAATAATTTTATAACCTAATATCCGTGCACTTTATTTTCTAATTACCATGCCCTAAATTAATCTAGTTATGGCTCTGATTTATGTCATACAGTTCCCCAATTGCATTGTGGTTTAAACATATTCCTTGTTCTTGTCAGTAAGAATGCCGATTGTAAGATGTTATTCCACAACTGGTTTTAGAATGAAAGTTGCTACTGATTTTTATGCAAATAAAATCACATTTTATTGCTTATAACTATTTTTTGTATGTAAATCTTTATGGAACTATATTAGGCTGAAATGTTTTATGAGCATAAAACCAATTAAGTATGTACAGGTATACACCAATGTTTCTCAAACTGGGGTCCAGGGACTCATGGTCCCTACTGTATGAGGGTATTCCAGGGAGGACCAAACATCATTTGTAAAAACAAGGGGTGCCCTTCTCATGCCCAAGAACATGAAAATGAAGCTCTCTGTTTTCTAGGAATGGCTCAGGGACTCTCTACTTCAGGGGAAGTGGATGGAATTGGCTCCCACCTCTATTGAAGGGTGGAAATTCATAGAGTTGCTACTGTCGCTTAGCTTCCAGATCTCCTCAGAGACATAGCCATAAAAATGCATTGGTTGGTTGTTGGGAGACAATAGGACACATGTAGGAACTTTGACTGGCTGGCTGAGTGGTACCTAGTAGTTCCCTCTAAGCTGAGTTAGTGTGAGCTAGCTCACAGTTTTTTAGCTTCTGGCTAACACATTGTTGTCTTAGCTCAGGAAGGATGGCTCCAGAGCAAACTAATTTATGCAGAAGCCAAATCGCTCGCTCACAACTTTAATGCCAGTAGCTCACAAAGTAGAATTTTTGCTCACAAGACTCCACAGCTTAGAGGGAGCATTGGGGGTGTAGTCCTAATGCAGCCATTGTCATTATTTCTGGTAGATAACCTGCCTTGTTTTCATTCTGTTTTCCAATGCAAAATGTTTCTGCACAGAGAAGGAACAATTTTGGCTCCTGGAAGTTCAAGTTTAGAGTGGCACTGGTCTTCTTCTGTTTTTGAGAGCCGCTTTGAATGTTTTTCCAGGCACATTCCTCTCCTGTTCAGCTGCATTCCTTTTTGCTTGAAGTTTTAACCAATTAGCAAATTTCCTGCCTTCAGTGCAAAGTCTCTTCCAAAGCCTTTTGAGTTGTGGCTGTTTGGTATCAACTGCCCTCTGAGACCTGGCCTGGTAGGTCATCAACTGACAATAGTTTTAAAGTGGAGTTGAGACATGAAAGGAGACAGTATGCAGCACATGTGCCGTGAAGAGGATTTGTCTGATATGTAATGTGTGCCAATGATGGGGGGGGAGGACTACGGGTGATCTGTGGGTTTTTTAAAAAAAATTTAAAATGGGGGTTGTTGGGTTGCTAAAGTTTGAGAACTGCTCATAGAGAGAGTGTTGGATTTTTAAAAATACCGAAATTAGCCACAATTTGGCACGAATTAAGCATTTTTAAATTCCATCTGATTTTAAAAAGAGATTACAACTTTTGCTAAAATCTCTCCTTGCTGAAATCGATGAAACTTTATACTTAACTTTGGCTGCATTGTGCCATTCAGATTTGATACCTTTTGATTTGGTCAGTGTTATTGGGCAACGTATCTGACTCCATTGCCTCATAAGAAGCTGCTCTTACATTTTTGTATATGTTTTGCTGCTGTTATTTTTGCTTGTCTGTTATGATGCCTGTGGTTTTTAATTCATTGGATGTTTTAAATGATAATTTTGTTAGATGCTTTATGATCCTTTGCTTTGAAAAAACAAACCAAAGAAGCACCGATGGTAGCTAATACAATCTGAATGGTCTGGGGGTTTTTTTGGGGGGGGGGCTATGAGCACTTTTGGAATTTTGAGAAAATTCAGTGGGCACAGCCACAAACTGTGTGCCAAGGGGACTGGAGTCAATCACAAAATGTTGGGAGGTTCCAAGCCAAGTGTCCTCCTATGGTGGAGGCTGCTGTTTTTTCATAGGTGCTCCCTGCAAATACAAAGGTGATTCCTCCTGGACTTTCCTGAAGTACCTTCTGACTAGTGAGACAGAGGAAAGCCAGGATTAGCTTGTGTTTTGGGGAAGAGATATTCTAAGGAAAAACAAAGTGCAAATCAGAAAACACATCAGTGGGAACACCAGTGCCCATGGGCATCACACTGGGGACCATCGGTTTATTGGGGGCATTATAAAATACTCAACTATTATTTTTAAAAACTCCTTTTATTATTGTGTCTATATAATAAGATAGCAGACACATTTAAAAGAAGTTGGTATTTATATCCAGTAAAAGTTGGTTGACCAAAATATGTTCTTTAGAAAATATCAGTGTCTGTGGGCAGAAGGAATATATCGTGATATTAAATAAGAATGTCATGTAAATATGCAGATAAGATCCCAAGTGGTTACCAGACAACATGTGTTGGAAGGTGAGGGAAGCAAGAAATTTCAAACAACCTCCTTTATATGAATAGTGTTGATATCTAAAACCACTGAGGAAAGGAGGCCTAGCGGTCCCGGATTTGTATTTGTATCATGTTGCAACGCAGCTGGCAAATCTTATTAGGCAATATCATAAAGCAAGGGTTTCTGATTGGCATTCAATAGAGGAATCCTCATTGACTCCAAAAATGTTTAAGGAAGTTATGTGGACTGATTGTCCATCCAAATTACTAAAACAGATTCACAACCCATTTTTAATGACGATGCTTCGAATATGGTTCACTTTCCGGAATTGTTTAACATCATCTCCGTCTTCGTTATGTACCTTCACAGGACAGAAATGGTTTCCACCTGCTGAAGCAGCCAATGCTTTTTTTGCATGGAAGGGAGCAAGTTTAACTAGACCCGTGGACATAATATCGAACGGTAAACTTCTTACAAAATCTGCATTAGAAAATAAGGCGGGAGATAAGATAGCGTGGTTTGAATATCTTCAAATCCAAGATCTTCTCCATTCCTCGAAATATAAATCTCTCCTGAAATTACAACTTACCAACTTTGAAAAATTGTTGAAGATAGAAGGACACAATAAAGGGCTGATTTCGGTAGTTTATAAAATACTCCAGGATGCTACAGATGACAAACCACCAAGAAATCAAGAAGCATGGCATAAAGATCTCAGGTGCTCTTTGACGGAAGAACAATGGGACATCATCTGGAAAACACACATCAAAATGTCTCATTCGACTCTAATACAAGAGGCGGCTCTCAAAGTTCTTCATAGGTGGTAGCTAACGCCTGCAAGGCTGGCCCATATACACGCACATTCGTCACCGCTATGCTGGAAGCGCTGCGGCTCAAAAGCTACATTCACCCACACTTGGTGGGAATGTCCTTTAGTAGCAGATTACCGGAAGCAGATCATTTCTAACATTCAAACCCTTACAGGATATGATATACCGTATGATCCAAAGGTGATTTTGTTGCACCTTTGGCCTGATTATGGTCTGCCTGAGAACAGGAGACAGTTGATTAATATTTTAGTAATTGCCGCAAAGATCTCTCTGGCAAGTAAATGGAAAACAGACTCCCTCCCAACCATGCAGCAATGGCTTCATAAAGTGTGGGATTTCTTTCTTCAGGAGGAAGCATCTATATGGCTAAGCAATAAAGATGCTGAACGTCACTTACTAAACCCTTTAGATAAATGGGCTTCAATTATTGATAAAATGAATTTGGACAAGTTCGATTGGGAACACATAAAGTCACCGAAATTTAAGATGCTTGTCTTAGGGTGAGAGTTTGTTACCTGTGTTTTCAGCATTTGAAGTTTACTTATACATAATGGGTTGCGCAGCCTTTTAACTTGATAGGGCTCTCAGTGTCATCAACTGAATAACATTTATTTTTGGTTATTCTCTAGTTTTGTTTCTTCACTCTGTGTGCTTAATCAATTTTATCGAAAATTTAATGTTATTTCTTTGTACTTAATGTATTACGATGAAGTTCGAAATTTAATAAACAGATATTTTTTTAAAAATCTATCACATTTGGAGTATAAAATCATCTCCGGGAGATCCTCTAGCTCCCTAAAACAGCTTTTCTGGTTGTCTACTGTACACAATAGCCATTCTAAATCTAAAATTTTCTTCTTTGTACATATATCAAAGGCGCTAGAACCATTCTTCATTGTTTCTTTTTGAAACAGCATGTGGAGAGTGGCTGTGGTCTCAACTAGCAAAACCATTATTTATTTATTATTTGTATTTATAGCCTACCCATCCCGCAAGTGGGCTCAGGGTGGGTAACTTCATACAACGGTACAATAAATACAATAAATATAAACAAACCCAAGACAGGGTTGTAGGATTAAACCTGCAGCCACATACGGCCCTGGCTCAAACTGGAGGCACAGATGCCAGTAATTTACATAAGAAGAGCTCTGTTGGAGCAGATCAATAGTCCACCTAGTCCAGCATCCTGTCTCACACACGGAGCAACCAGTTCCTCTGGACAGCCAAGGCCTTCCTCTGATGTTGCTTCCTGGCTCTGGGATTCAGAGGATTAGTGCCTCTGAATGTGGAGGTTCTCCTCAGTCACCTTGGCTATTAGCCATTGATAGACTTATCCACCATGAACCTATCTAATTCCCTTTCAAAGCTGTTTTTTCCTGTGGCCATCACAACATCCTCTGGCAGCTGATTCCACATTTTTAAAATAATATTTTATTGCTTTTTTACCTACATACTACGAACACTGACAAACTACAAACTATCCTAAAATACCAGCTACACAAGGGCCATATATCACAAATGTTACTATCATGAATCAAAGTTTTCCTCTAATAAAGATTAAACAATAAAGATCTCATTTTGTTGTTTCAATATTGAATTAATACATATAGATCTATCTTAGGTAAATGCAAAAGTTTGTAACTCAAACTTTCTGTCTTAATTTTAAGTTATTTTTTTACTTTTCTTTCCTTTCTGCTTGCTTTTATCATCACAAGCTGGTTCCCCCCCCCCCCATTCTGATTCAGAAACCTCTTCAGAGCTGCATTCTGTTGATGCTCTGCTGATTCCACATTTTAATCACTCTCTGTGTAAAGTAGTATTTCATTTTGTCTATTCTGAACCTACTGCCCATCAGTTTCATTGGATACCCTCAAGTTCTAGTATTTGGGGAGAGGGAGAAAAATTTCTCTTTGTCAGCTCTCTCCATCCCATGCATAATTTTAGAAGCCTCTATCATGTCCCCCCTTAGTTATATCTTTTCTAAACCGAAAGGTCCCAGACTCTTCAGCCTTTCCTCATCAGAAAGGTGCTCCAACCCCCTAATCATCTTTGTCTGTTCTTTTTCCATATCTGCAATGTCCTTTTTGAAATACAGTGACCAGAACTGTACACAGTATTCCAAATGAGGCCACATGATAAATCTATACAGGGGTATTGCAGTATTGGCTGTCTTATTCTCAATCCCTTTCCTAATAATCCCTAACACAGAGTTTGCCTTTTTCACCGCTGCAGTACACTGGGGTGATGCTTTCATTTAGCTATCCACTATGACCCCAAGATCTTTTCCCCAGTCTCAGCAAGTTCAGATCCCATTAGCCTATAATTGAGGTTTGGGATTTTATTGTCATAAGAACATAAGAACATAAGAGATGCCAATGTTGGATCAGGCCAAAGGCCCATCCAGTCCAACACTCTGTATCCCACAATGGCCAGAAATACCAGTACCATCAGGAGGTCCACCAGTGGGGCCAGGACATTAGAAGCCCTCCCACTGTTGACCCCCCCCAAGCACCAAGATGACAGAGCATCACTTGCCCCAGAGTCCCTATCTATACCTTGTGGCTAATAGCCACTGATGGACCTCTGCTCCATATGCTTATCTAATTCCCTTTTGAAGCCGTCCATGCTTGTAGCTGCCACCACTTCCTGTGGCAGTGAATTCCAAGTGTTAATCACTCTTTGGGTGAATAAGTACTTCCTTTTATCCGTTCTAACCCGACCGCTCAGCAATTTCATGGAGTGCCCACGGGTTCTTGTATTGTGAGAAAGGGAGAAAAGTACCTCTTTCTCTACCTGCTCTTTCCCATGCATAATCTTATAAACCTCAATCATGTCACCCCTCAGTCGTCGTTTCTCCAAGCTAAAGAGCCCTAAGCGCCTTAACCGTTCCTCATAGGGAAAGTGTTCCAACCCTTTTATCATTCGAGTTGCTCTTTTCTGCACTTTTTCCAAAGCTATAATATCCTTTTTAAGGTGTGGTGACCAGAATTGCACCCAGTATTCCAGATGAGGTCGCACCATTGATTTATATAGCGGCATTATGATATTGGCTGATCTGTTTACAATACCCTTCCTAATAATCCCCAGCATAGCATTGGCCTTCTTTATTGCAGTCACACACTGTCTCGACATTTTCAGTGAGTTATCTACTACAACTCCAAGATCTCTCTCTTGATCAGTCTCTGCCAGTTCAGACCCCATCAACGTGTATTTATAGTTAGGATTTTTGGCTCCAATGTGCATCACCTTGCACTTGGCCACATTGAACCCCATTTGCCATGTTGACGCCCACTCGCCCATCCTTGACAGATCCCCTTGGAGTGCCTCACAATCCTCACTGGTTTTCACCACCCTGAACAACTTTGTATCATCCGCAAATTTAGCCACTTCACTGCTTACTCCCATCTCCAAATCATTAATGAACAAGTTAAAAAGCAGTGGACCAAGTACTGATCCCTGCGGTACCCCACTGCTTACCACCCTCCACTGAGAAAATTGCCCACCTACACTCACTCTCTGTTTTCTATGAACTAGCCAGTTTTTGATCCATAAAAGGACTTGTCCTTCTATCCCATGATTTTTGAGCTTACTTAGGAGCCTTTGATGAGGAACTTTATCAAAAGCTTTCTGGAAGTCAAGGTAAATAATATCTATTGGATCCCCCTTGTCCACATGTTTGTTCACCCCCTCAAAGAACACTAACAGGTTAGTGAGACAAGATCTTCCCTTACAGAAACCGTGCTGAGTCTGCCTCAATAGGTTTTGTTCATCTATGTGCCTACTAATTCTTTCCTTAATAATGGTTTCCACCAATTTACCCGGTATCGACGTCAGACTGACTGGCCTGTAATTTCCCGGATCTCCTCTGGAACCCTTTTTAAAGATGGGAGTGACATTAGCTACCTTCCAATCCTCAGGAATGGAGGCAGATTTTAAGGAAAGATTACATATCTTTGTCAGGAGATCTACAAGTTCACATTTGAGTTCTTTCAGAACTCTCGGATGTATGCCATCTGGGCCTGGTGATTTTTCAGTTTTTAAGTTGTCTATCAGTTTTAGGACCTCCTCTCTCGTCACCTCAATCTGACTCAGGTCTTTCAACACCCCTCCTGAAATCAGTGGTTCTGGAGTGGGCAAGCACTTCTCATCTTCCACAGTGAAGACGGAGGCAAAAAATGCATTTAGCTTCTCAGCCATTTCCCTATCATCCTTCAATACTCCTTTTACCCCTTGGTCGTCCAAGGGCCCCACTGCCTCCCTGGCTGGTTTCCTGTTTCTAATGTATTTGAAGAAAGTTTTATTGTTGGTTTTTACGTTTTTTGCTATATGCTCCTCATATTCCCTTTTTGCCTGCCTGACCTCAGACTTGCATTTTATTTGCCATAGCCTGTGTTCCGTTTTATCAGCCTCACTGTGACTAGCTTTCCACTGCTTAAAGGAATTCTTTTTACTTTTTACAGCCTCCATTACTCTGTTTGTTAACCATGCAGGCTTTTTCCTATACCTGTTTGTGCCTTTCCTAACCTGCGGAATATATATTTTTTGAGCTTCTAGGATCGTAGTTTTAAATAGATCCCAAGCTTCCCCAATTGTTTTGACCCTTTCTACTTTTCCTTTCAGTTTCCTCCCCACGTGTCCCCTCATATCAGAGAAATTACCCCTTTTAAAGTTAAAAATGGTTGTGTGAGTCTTTTTGGCCAATTCTCTATTTGTACAAATGATGAACTCAACAACATTATGATCACTGTTTCCAAGCGGTGCAATCACTTTTACATCTCTCACCAGGTCTTGAGTGTTACTTAGGACCAAATCAAGGATCGCCTCTCCCCTGGTAGGTTCCGTGACCATCTGCTCCATAGCACAGTCATTTAGAGTGTCTAGAAACTCAATCTCTTTTTCCCGGCTAGAACACATATTGACCCAATCAATGTGTGGGTAGTTAAAATCACCTATTATTACACAGTGTTTTTGTCTAGTTGCTATCTTTAAGGCATTCATCATTTTATAATCCTCCTCTATCTTTTGATCTGGTGGGCGATAACAAACTCCCAGTGTTAAGTTTCCTTTTGGCCCCCCTATTTCAACCCATAGAACTTCCAGAAGCGAATCCAATTCACTTAGCCTCTCAATCTTTCTAGACTTTATACCCTCTCTGACATACAGAGCTACCCCACCTCCAACCCTTCCCCCCCTATCCTTCCGATATAATATATAACCGGGAATCACTGTGTCCCACTGATTTTCCTCATCCCACCAAGTTTCAGAAATACCCACAATGTCTATTTTTCCCTCCGACACCAAGCACTCCAACTCCCCGATTTTACCTCGGACACTTCTAGCATTTGTATAGAAACAGCTGTAATTTCCCTTACAAGTTAAGCCTGCATCCTTCCTCTTGCTATCTCGAGTCGTTGTCCGGCAGTCCATGTCACCAGCCATGGCCTCTGTGGACAATTTCAATCCACCTCCCTGTAGAAAAGCAACCGGTACCCCCTCACCTCTCTCAGATGAGCCAACCCGAACCAGAGACTTTTCATCTCCTGTCGGCTTTCCCCCAATATTCAGTTTAAAAGCTGCTCTGCCACCTTTTTGATTTTAAGTGCCAGCAGCCTGGTTCCTTCTCGGGACAAGTGGAGACCGTCTCGCCTGTACAGCTCCCTCTTGTTCCAAAAAGAATCCCAGTGCCTAACAAACCTGAACCCTTCCCCTCTACACCATCGTCTCATCCACGCATTGAGACTCCTGATCTGTGCCTGTCTCTCCGGCCCTGCGCGTGGAACAGGTAGCACTTCTGAGAAGGCTACCTTGGAGGTCCTGGCCTTGAGTTTCCTGCCCAGCAGCCTAAATTTCTCCTCCAGGACCTCACGACTGCATTTCCCCACATCGTTGGTGCCGACATGCACCACGACCACTGGCTCCTCCCCAGCACTATCTACCAGCCTATCTAAAACACGCGTAATGTCCGCTACCTTCGCACCAGGCAGGCAAGTCACCATACGGTCAGTACGCGGGTTCGCCACCCAGCTGTCTACCTGCCTAAGGATCGAATCACCCACTACCAAGAGCCCCCCTCCCACCCTGCCCAGGGATGGTTCCTTGGTGCAAAAGGATAACCGCTCACCAGCTGGGGAAGAGGTCCCTTCTGAGGGCACATTCCCCTTATCCTCAGCATGGTGCCCTGTTTCCCCTAGACCCTCATGCTCCCTGACAGCAGCGGGGCTGCCAGATCCAGAGTGGGACGTAGCTAACAAGTCCCCGAGAGTCTTTTCTGTGTGCCTAGCTGACTGTCTCTGCTTCTCCAGGTCAGCCACCTTGGCCTCAAGGGAGCACACACGTTCCCTGAGAACCAGGAGCTCCTTGCACCGAGCACACACCCAAGACTTCTGCCCAGTGGGCAGATAGTCATACATGTGACACTCTGTGCAAAACACTGGATAGCCCCCAACCCCCTGCTGGCATTCTGGCTTCATAATTCTTTTAAAATAAGTAAATGTAATCCCCCTTTTAAATCCCTTTGTTTTTATGTGTTTTTTTCTTGTCAAAGTCAAATTACTTTATGGGGAAAACAAGGAGCCTAGGGTTTTCACTTTCTGCCTCTTCTTGGGCGTCTCACAGAGCCCCTAGTCCAAGAGTCCCTGGGCTAAGAGCCACGGGCAAAGAGCCCTTTAGCTCGCCCTTCGGCTCGTGCCAGAGGCTCGTGCCTCTGTCAAGGAGCTTTCTTAAATACTCACCCTTCTGTCTCCTGCTCCTGTTCCTGCTCAGAGCTCAGCTGGGTCTCCCAACATGTATCACCTTATACTTACCATATTGAACTTCATTTGCCTTTTAAAGATCATTTACCTTTTAAAGATATTCATCATGTCGTATAGACCCTCACGCAGGAGTGCAGGGTTGGGTCCAGTGTTCCCTCTAAGCTGAGTTAGTGTGAGCTAGCTCACAGTTTTTTAGTCTCCAGCTCACACATTTTTGTCTTCGCTCAGGAAGGATGGCTCCAGAGCAAGCTAGTTTATGCAGCAGCCGAATCGCTCGCTCACAACTTTAATGCCCAGTAGCTCACAAATGTATTTTATTTATTTATTTATTTATTTATATCTTTGATTTCTTATACCGCCCTAACCCCCTTGGAGGTCTCTGGGCAGTTTACATAGCAGGTGGTAATCACATTTCTCCCTAACTAGGGCCACATTTGTGCGGGGGTGGGACTGCCTACCGGCACCCAGGTGGTGCTTGATGTTTCTTCAGCTTGGCTCCTTCAGTTCCTTCCCAGGCAGTCTTTTCCGGCGGGTTGTTCATCCAGGCACTCAGGCGGGTTAGTTTACAGCACGCGATTCACGTCTTCCTCCGGCCTCGGCTGCGTCCTTCAGGTTCCACCGCGCCCGCATTCGACGTCATCGCGCGCCTCCACCTCCGACGACGACAGCCGCCTGGTGTTCTGCTGCTGGCCATCAGGGATCGCTCCTCTGGCCCCACTGCTGCTGCCGCCACATCGCCACGCCGTCTCCGCTGCTGGTCCTCTGCTGCAGCCGATGTCTCGTCGCCGTCGCCTTCACCACACACCTCACCAGAGGAGGGTGCCCCCTACCCTTCTAAGGGTAGGTACCCACTTATCTACTCGCATTTAATTACTTGCTTTCGAGCCGCTGGGTAGGTGGGAGCTGGGACTAGGGTCGGGAGCTCACCCCGACCACGGTGGTTCTTGAACAGCCATAGTGGCTGCTCGAGTGTTGTTGTTAAGGAAGGCGTTTTACTGCCTGCGCTACCGCTCCCTGTAGAATTTTTGCTCACAAGACTCCACAGCTTAGAGGGAACATTGGTTGGATCCAGTGTTCCCTGTAAGCTGAGTTAGTGTGAGCCAGCTCACAGTTTTTTAGCCTCCGGCTCACACATTTTTGTCTTCGCTCAGGAAGGATGGCTCCAGGGCAAACTAATTTATGCAGTAGCTAAATCGCTCACTCACAACTTTAATGCCAGGAGCTCACAAAGTAGAATTTTAGCTCACAAGACTCTGCAGCTTAGAGGGAACATTGGTTGGATCCCTGGTATTACCTGATAAGATGATTCTGGCCAGTTGTGTGAATGTCCCTGTCTAAATTTCCTGTAGTTCTGCCCTCCAGGCTTCACTGTTGATGGTACCGGAAGCATGGAACCAGGGATCCATGCTGGATCAAGTATCTGACAGGGTTTGCATTTTGAGCCCTCATCCTAGTTGTGCCAAGGGTTTCCAATAGTTCAGCTGCCTAACAGGTGGAAATATTGAAAATATGAAGAGCTAGATTAAACATCTATGTATGCATGTGATCATTTATTCCATAAAGGAGATAGGATGCAGCTCCCTGTTTTAGTGTATGGATAGTTGAGCAATGGAAAAGGAGTTACTCCTGTTGCCTAAGCTAAGAATCATCTAAATTAATTGAAGCTCTGGGACCTAGATCTCTCTTCAGAAGATGGCTAAGGGACTGTCCCAGACAATTGTTTCCTCAGTGGAATATGTTTTATGGGAGTTTTGGAGACTGGAAGACAGCTATTCTGTTGATGATGGATTAGCACTATACACAGTAATAAATTAAAAAGCACTTCAGGAGAAACTGCCTGGCTCCTTACTAGAACTTTGAAGCTTAGTTCATTGAAGAGCAGCAGCCAGCAGCCAGCCATAATTTTTCAGAAAAAAACACTCTTGTAATTCATTTGTTTATCTCAAGAGTTAATAATGTATACACTTGCAGACTCAAGAGACAATACAGAAAGTACAGGAGCAGCACACATTTTAAAAATGGCTTGTGGAGGGTCCTTTAGTACACCAAAGAGCACCTTGGCTTTGAGAATTACTAGTGAAATGTAAGACTCTAATTGCTTCCTTAGGAAACTATTGACAGCCTTTCAGAAAACATCATCTTTGCCAGCTCTGGATGCTGACATTCTGTAAACTTGCATTCCTCACACAGATTGACTACAAGCCCTCAGGAATATTATTCCTGATAAGGAAACGCCATACCTAGCCACCAGACTTTACCACTTTGTCCTCAACAATGATTACTTCACATTTCACAACAGTTTGCACCTTCAGGTTAATGTCACAATCATGGCTACCCATATGGCTCCACAATATGTGAGATTTCACCAGCATTTCTCCCTGCTACCAACTTGAACCTGAACCAGCTACTTCTACAGATCTGTTTTATCAACACAGCTGTAGAACTACACAGCAGACACATAAGCACCATCTTATGTGCAAAAACCACTGACTGCTACACATGACTACATGCTTGTAACAACTACCCTGAACACATCACATAATTCATGTCTATAGCCAAGCAGATTACAACTGTTTTTGCTTCAATTTCTTGGACAGTTCATACCTGAAGAATTTACATCCAGCCTTCTTGGGATTATAATACTCACTGAACAGAGTGAAGGGACAAATTGACAAGGCCACAAAGAAATAGCCTACTACAAGATAGACCCATAATGTCATGGGCAATGGCGAGGGGGGGCTAACAGCTTCGGCAGAACCCACAGCTGGCCCCTCTGAAGCTTCAGAGATTGACAGTTTGCCATCGCCACCCACATCAACAGCTGGCTCGGCACCAGCTGAGGAGGAGCAGATACATGTAGAAAGCCCCCCCTGACTCGCCTCCACAGGTTGCTCGCCTAAGGGACCAACTCCATCAGGACTTGGCGACCTGGTGACATGAAGCTATTAGCCACAAGGTATAGATAGGGACTCTGGGGCAAGTGATGCTCTGTCATCTTGGTGCTTGGGGGGGTCAACAGTGGAGGGCTTCTAATGTCCTGGCCCCACTGGTGGACCTCCTGATGGCACTGGTATTTCTGGCCACTGTGTGATACAGAGTGTTGGACTGGATGGGCCTTTGTCCTGATCCAACATTGGCGTCTCTTATGTTCTTATGTTCTTAAGCTCACTTGCAGAGCAGACGGTTGTTCAGCCTTGAGTTTTGACAGACGCCTGACTGCTCGCACCGCTCACTAATTGGAAACAGCAGCAGAGGGTTATTTAGCTTCGTTTTCTAGGCTGGCTTCTTCATGGAAGCCACTAGTCAACCTTGTTCTCACATCCACTATGCCTTTGGTTTTCAGACTCTTTTCCTGCTTGGATCTCTCGGCTTTCTGGCCCCGGCTCTGAATGACCCCGCTACTAGTTTTGTGCTTTGGACTTTCATTATTGGCTCTGCTCTGACCCTTTTGGCTTAGATCCGAGACTGGACTTGGACTCTCCCCTGCCTCAACCCCAGCCCTTGACACATAAGAAATAACAACAAAACACCACTATTTGTCACCTTCAGCTATGACTTCAAGCCAATCCAATGCATTCACAGTGATCTTCCCCCTCAGCCTCTGCAATGGTATTTCTCTCAAACAGACTTGGGTGATATGCCTTTCCTTTATTCCATAGCCTAAAACAACTTCTTATAATGGGCCACCTAGTAAAGACACAAACCGAGGAACAGTCTAGAACCTACAACAAACCCATATGCCAACCCTGTCCCTATGTCCACACAGGCAATACAGTTACAGGACTTAAAAATATCAGCTATACCATTGTAGGCTCATCCACTTGCTCATTGTCGACTGTGCCCTTCTGCTTTCTATATTTGACAACAGCACAAAAGAATAAGTAGGCCTAAATCTAACATTTGAAACAGTAATATTCAGAAATTGAAGGGGAAATGCTTCACTTTCCTGAGACACACCATTGGTGATCTAAGTCAGTGTTCACCAGCTACCCTGAGCCTGATTTGGTGAAGAAGAAGAAGAAGAAGAAGAAGAAGAAGAAGAAGAAGAAGAAGAAGAAGAAGAAGAAGAAGAAGAAGAAGAAGAAGAAGAAGAAGAAGAAGAGATTGTTTTAACCCGCCGCCCTTCACTTGGAGTCTCAGAGCGGCTTACAAACTCCTTTCCCTTCCCCTCCCCACAACAGACACCCTGTGAGGTGGGTGGGGCTGAGAGAACTCTGACACAAACTGTTCTTTCAGGAACAGCTGTGCCAGAGCTTGTGACTGACCCAAGGTCACATCAGCAGGTGCAAGTGGAGGAGTGGGGACTCAAACCCGCTTCTCCCAGATTAGAGTCCCCACACTAAACCACTATACCAAACTGGTGGGGAGGGCAGGGTATAAATTTAATAAATAAATAAATAAATAAATAAATAAAAACTAGGGAGGTTGTA
>NW_015176513.1:312445-330584 GCF_001447785.1 Gekko japonicus | reverse complement strand
CACCCCTCCTCAAACCTCACCCTCTTCAGGCTCCATCCCTCAAATCTCCAGGAATTTCCCATCTGGAGTTGGCAACCCTATCAGGACTGCCCCCAATGTGTTTTCTCCCAAAGGCCAAAGTAGGTGACAGGATCAAGCTTAGTTGCCTACCAACAGGCACTGAGGGGAATGTAGGGTCCACCACCCCCACTCCAGGACCGGAGACAGGAGGCAGAAGCCTCCGGTCGCCCACTCCCTTCCCCTCCCCCACCACCCACTCCCAACAGGCACTGAGGGGAATGTAGGGTTGCCAGCTCTAAGGAGGGAAATACCTGGAGGTTTGGGGGGTGGATTCTGTAGAGGGCAGCATTGGGCGGGGGGGGGCGGAAGGACTCAGCAGGTATAATGTCATAGGGTCTACCCTCCTAAAGCAGTCATTTTCTCTAGGGGAACTGATCTCTGTCATCTGGAGATCAATTGTAGCAGTGGGAGATCTCCAGGTCCCACCTGGAGATTGGCAACCCTAGGGGGAAGTCAGCTGCACAGCAGGGGGTTGAAGAGAATGGTTTGATGGCTGCTGGGCCAAGATTGGCAACAATAGTTCCCCAGGAGCCCCATCGTAAATGCACCAAACAATTCCTCAAGATTTTCCAAAACACTACTCTGTTGATAAATTGCAACACTTTGAAGTAGCACCAAAGCTTTAAGATCTCTCCAGCTGTCACCTGGAGACTGGCAACAGCTTGTCTGGAGTGTGGGCAGTATGGCATTGTATCTGTCTGAGGTCCCCCTCTTCCTCCTCCTCCTCAAATCCCACCCTCAGCAGGCTTCATCCCTAAAATATCCTGGAGTTCCAACCTGGAGTTGGGAACCATCAGCCAACCTTTATCTGCCTGCCTGTCTTAAGTTTTACACCCCACACACACACAGCCTCTGCCTAGGGAGCAGCTGACATCATTCTCCTCTCCCAACTGAAAATTCCAACTGCCTTGCCGGGGGGGGGTGAGTTTGAGGTGTGGAATGGAGTGTGGTCCAATCAGCTTCCATATGCAAATGGCCTTGGAACGCTGGGCGGGACTGCACAAAGCAGCCAGTCAACCCAGCCAGTGTCCTCTGAGTGGCAGTTTTTCCGGCCTAACACTAAAGGCGGGCATTTTAGAACTTTGGCACCCACTATTCAATTATATATAAGGAGAGATACAATCTTGTTTGTCTTTGTGATTCCCTGTGCGGGTACAGAGATGTCATAAAGCTGTCTCATAATGATGCACACACACACACACAAGACAGCATTACTGCTCATCAGTTCTTTCTTTATTTGCAACCTATATACAGTTGGGTTTCCAGATCCTCTGTTGTGTTCCGTCAGTGACCGCGCACGTGGTCCAACCGAGCGCGCGGTCTCCCGAACAACCTGATCTTTGCTCCCAGAAACAATAGGGACAGAGGATCCTAGAAACAGCCTATTGGCTAATCCGGATCCTCAAAGGAACCTATCTAATGGAGGTTAATGTAAATAAGCAAATCATGGGTATGTGGGTGTGTTTCTGTGTGTGCATTTAAGCAGCCCACGGGCTTGCCCTTGTGTCTCACGTTCTTGAAATCACTAAGTAAAGTATGAGGTGAAATCACTTAATGATGCATCAGTCTCAGTACTTTATACTGGTGATGAAGGTGGGATCCCGTTGAGCAAGCCTGACTCCCCCGCAGCCCCGAGCACTGCAACGGCAACTGAAGAGCTCCAGAACTCTCCGCCCCTCAATGCACCACCTGGTGAACCGCTGACCTCAGCCTCTGCACCTCTGCATCTGGCTCCAGCACCACCACCCCGAGTCATGGCTGCCGCTCCGGGACAGATCCCCAACTTCGACCCAGCACATCCCGAGCTCTGAGAATCCTGGGGCGAGCAACTGAAAGATTTCTTCAAAATCCAATTGATACTGAAAATCCTCTGGTTTTGAGGATATTCCACAGAGTTCTTGGTTGATCAATTGTATACAGAGATTTTAGTCAGAAACAAACACTCCTATTTACACAAAGGGACAACACACCAGGGTAAATGAATAAATGTTGCCTTTACTAAAGAGTTCTCAAGCGCACATAAACAGATGCACTCCCACAATCTCGCAAGATTTCTTTTAGTTACAATAGTTACAGAAAACAGTAAGTGTTGAAAATAATAAATTCAGACAGACAATGAGGGAGGACACAGAAGGGTAGCATTATACTCATCTGATCCTTGTTGAAGAGATTCTTCTTAGTGGGAACACCACAGGAACGAAAGGTCTCACCAAGGGATTCTTCTCTCACACGGGCAGATAAACCAGCCACGTGTGTGTTTCCTTGGTGTGCACTCCCAAGGAAACCCGAGAGAATCTCCTGCAGCAGAGCTTAGGTTGCCTAATGTGGAAGGGGGGGGGTTTCTCACTAGCATGCTGGCTAGCAGCTTGCATCTTAAGTTGCAGAAAGGTGGGGAAGGGTGAGCTAGCCCTAACCAGAGAAACAGAAGAGAGAGAAACAAAGGCTGTGTTTCCTCTTTTAAAAGCTTGTTTTTGGGCTTGGCTTAAAGCCAATAAACCCCTAGAAGACCGTCCCCTTTCCTATGCTATAGGTTCAGGGTTGTGACGTTCTAATTGAGGGGAAGGGGGCAATATTCAAATGCTCTACCCTAACTTCAAAGAGAGCCATGTGGCCAGGTGTGAAACCGTTGTCTCCATTGGCAACCTTTGACTTGCAGAGATGTGCCTGCTCCAGAGGCAATAAAGGATGTGTTCTTTGTGATGCCAAACCAGATAGAAGAGTGGGTTACGTGGTTTCCCACAGTTCAGCAATGGTGGGGAAACCTGTTGTTCTGCCAAGTTTCCAACTGAGCAATAATGGCGTTTGTCTTCTTTGTCCAGAGGCACGCTGGGAATATGCAGGGAGGTACGTGTTCTGTAGTTCAGGCAGTTCAAACCTTGCTCATGCAGAGGCATGAGAGGCAGGACAGTCCAGTCAAACGCACAGCAACCCCTTATCCCAAATGCACAGATGTACAGACATTTGACAGACATAGCATCAGCACAGTACAGACAATGCAGTTACAAGCACACATGGTTACACAATGGACCACAAAGATCTGAAGAAATCCTGGCTCCTGAAAAAGTGTGACGTTGCCACGATCTGATTCCTCTGCCCCATGTTCTTTGGGGCTTTCAAGGGTATCTCTCCCCACTAACCCTACCTTTCTACAGGTGTGCTCTCCCCTAGGATCTACCACTGGCCTAAAACATCATAGTAGGATTTCCTGATGTACCGGAAGAAAGAGCCAGAGCCACAGTTGCAGAGGTGGGGTTTTTACAATGCCCGGCGATGGGAGCAGATGAACCACTAGTTTCAGTTTAGTTTATTGTAATTAGCCATTGGCCATTACAAGATTACAAAATACAAATTGTGAACAAACTATAGGTTAATATCAGAATATACAAAACTACCAGAAATCAATAACAAAATATGACTCATTTAATACAGTAGCCTGAATAATGCCCTTCCTGATGCCACCTTGGAACTTATATTCTTTGCAGCAAGGGCAAATAATGAAACTTTATAAGAGACATATGCATCAATGTCAGATAACAAAAATGAAATTTTATCCTCAACTGGGTAAGCACTAAGAACAGATAAAATACCTGCTGCGATTGGAGCAGTTGGCGTAACATGGCACAGGAAGGGGCACTGGTTTTGCCCAATGGAGTGGGCAGCAAAAGAGGATCTAGTAAACCACCTGAGGAATGTGGTCATAGCCTTGAAGGTACCATAAAAGCCCTATTTATTGAAGTCTTCAAATATGAGTCCTTTGCTTAACAATAAATAGGGAGAAAAAAATCAAACCATAAAAATAGTGAGCAATGAAACAAGTGTGTGTGTGTGTGTGTGTGTGTGTGTATGTATATATATATATATATATAACATTTGGAGTTATCAAACTGTGTTGAGATGAGCCTCCCTTTAAGGCAAAAATGATCTGAACCTCTCCAAGGACAATTATGACAAAACAAAGCTGTGCCTGATGGGGACAACCCCTCAGGTGTGGGAGGTTCTTCACAGACCACCCAGATGAATCCCAGAGCTTCAGTCATGAAGAAGAGAATTTTTTTACAGCCTAGTTCTCCTTCACACACCGCCACTCACTACCTCATCAGGCCCTTATCTTTCTTTGGCAGAAATGGTGTGCCATTCCTGTGAGGGGTTAAATAGACCCTCACAAGCTTCACAGCTACACCCCCTCACCTATTCTAGACCAAGAGGAGGGACCTCTTTTTTCTTGGTAATGAGTTCAGCCCACTTCTTGTTGTCTGAGAGTATTGCAGCCAATTGCGAGGAATCACCTGCTTGTTTGGTCAGGCTATGAAACTGGCAACCATCTGCCTCAGGCCATGCTGAGTTAGAGGTGGGGCTTTCATGGCTCAGGGCAGGTTGCCCACTCAGGGGCTTTCTTCTCACCCCCAGCTGGATCTGGGCGAGTGCCTGGGGGTGTGAGGGATGGAGCCCTCGGATTAATGTGGTTTTATTGGGGATTTTGGATATATGGGAAACAGTCTGGAGAGGTGGCCAGGGGCCTGAGGAGGGAGTTCCAGAGTAGGCAATACTTTTGTACACTATGGAGTTGGAGTCCCCAACAAAAGCATATTCAGCTGAAGACTCTATCCATTACACCCTGTGATATTCCTACACAGAGGCGATCTCAGGAAGGAAAATATGTATTTATCATAATGTAAAAACCAGTTTTTGCACTCTAAGTACACTAAATTGGCAGCAGATGATAGCCAGATGGGATTTTTGACTGTTTTGATTTTGACTACTGAAAGTGACAGAACTACCATCATGGATGTCATGCATTACTATCAGCTCTTGAAGGGAAAAAAGATGATCACTTGTCATTTTTCTTTCAATGGCTGCAGAATGGTGATTTTAATAGGTAAAACTGTCTCGGAATTGAAGGATTAATCCCCCTCTGCCCTCTACACGGACCTCCATCTGAGACAGGTCCATTTGCCATTGCAAGTTAATTTTTTTAACTGCTGGGGAGATCTGATTACAGATCTCCCAGCTGCTCATTTTCTTTGACCCCTTACTCTTACCAGTTTCAAAGCGAAGATCATCAGCATAAGACAATTATTTCAGAAGTGTAGTTGGCAGATCCAACCTTGTGGCAGAAGCCACATATTGTGGAAACTAAATTGTATTTTATACAACTTGTACACAGGAGTTTCCTACAGAGAAGTGATATCTGCAGCAATTGCTTCTCTGAAGCAGCCTTGAGCTACACTTTTAATTATAGGTCACACTTGATCACAGCTGCCCTTTCTTTGGTCCTCCTTATATAGAGCTTTGGCCTTTATCTCTGGGTTACTTCATCACACTGGTTTTATCCGTACAACTGGCCAATCAGCCTTTGTGTTGATCTACGTTGATTTACACCGAAGGTCTAAAACATTCAAACCAATTTATTTAGTAGAAGATTTGCTCACCACTGGTTCAGGTTTACATAAGATGATGAAAATCTTAACACTGACTGGAGTTCTTTATTCATCCCATCAATCGATGAACAGCTTTTAAAACATAATTGTATGTGTTACATTTTAAATAATTTGGAGAACACTTCCCCAGGCGGGCGTAAGTCCCACTAAATATACCTGACTAGAATTCTTAGACCTGCTTAGGACTGCACTCCCAGAGTTCTGGGTCACTCACTACAAAAAGAAAATTTCTTTGTTTTTTACTTAATGAAAAAACCAGCATTGACTTTTGAATCAATGGCTGCAAATACACTGCCCTTGCAAATGCTGTACAGTTCCCCTGGGTACAGATGGATGCCACTGGTTCTTAGGATCTCTGGTAGTATTATCGTGGTTAATGCTCTTTGACTTATGACAGATAATTATAATTGTACACTGTTAGATCTTTAGCACCACATGACATGGTGAGCCTTCACAGGACTGCCCCGGACTACATATTATCATACATAGCTTGGAAGCTGATGATGAGTGATTGCTCAAGATCTCCTTGCAGGGTGCATTCTTCAGAAATGTGTATACAACTGAATATTTGTGCAGGTTTTTTAATAACCAATATTTGTGGCTTCCAAATTGGTTTTCTGCTGATTATCACTATGGATCCATTCAGTCCGATACAGAATTAAACTTACTTAAGTCTACTGGTTTTAAGGGTTTTAAGTGCCCTTAACTCTGTGTTGGAGAGCTGAGTTAAATTTATATCTCACTAAATATAGCAACTCCAATCTTTCCTGTCTCATAGTAGGCTCCAGTGGAATTAGTGAAAGTCAGGCAGCCATCCAATTTAGAGTATGAAGCTCATGACAAGGTTCCAGATGGTCTATGACACTTACCTTCGCTCTGACATTTTCCCACATGGGGGGGGGGGGGAAACCCCTTTGATAAAAATTTACACTTAAAAATCCTACAAGCTTAACCATGCAATATTTAGTACTGATCATCTGATTACTACTTCTGCTACTATCTGTACAGTTCTGTGATTGCCAGGATTTAAAAACTTGTGATTGTCATTTCAGTTTAAAGCAAGATGTGGTTTCACAAACAACAGCTTTTTGCAACAATGGCAGCAAGGCATGGCAATCAAACTTGATTAAAAAAATTTGTTTCTAGATAGGTCCCTGTAAAAGTGAATGTGACTGATGTCATTCGATTACTGTAAACTTGGGCTGTGGAACTAGGGAGTGAGCCACAACTGCAACAGACAATTCCAGAAAAGCTTAAAGTTATAGCTTTGTTTGGATATCTTATTGTTGTTGTTATTCTAACTTAATACTGCTCCACTCTATTTTATTGGTTACTAGCCTGATACCCGTGCTTCGCTACGGTATTTATGTTCCATAAATCCAGTTATAATACTGATTATGTGAAATTTGAAATGTAACATTTGTTGTAGGAATTCTAATGGAGAAGATTGTAGTGTAAGAAATGAAGTGAGACATACGTGCTTTTTTTCTCTCTTCTGAAGGATCTCTCTGTAGACCACATTGGTGGTTCTGCCCTCAGGTGCTAGGATCACCAGGCTGCTTGATGAGTTCACTCTGGAGCAGGCCACATAGAACTGTCCATTTAAGAAGCAGTCGTCTGTTAAGTCAACTCTTGACACCTTCCACGAAAGTGATGGCCTCTCTACTTGTGTTCCTCAATTGTTTTGCTCATATGGAGACTGTGTTGTTCTGAGCACCTCTGAGTGATCTTGCTGGTACTTGGCCTGTGCAGCTCAGTGCACTGCAGGAGTACTATGTGCAAATGTCTTTGCCACATTCCTAAGTTGCCTCCTCCTTGTAGCGTTGGTGTATCTGGTTCAATGTTTGCCAGGAGCTTTCTTGGGGGCAGTAAGAGGTGAGAGGTGTGAGGGGGAGTTGGTGTGAGGGAATGGTGATGTGGTAGACATTTCTTCAGATTCATGAGGGAGGCATGCATCAAAATGGCTCCTAGAAATGTCCTTGACTATCTCCTCATAAACATTCATTAACTCAATTGCCATGCTGGCTTTTTTGAAAAATATCTATCCAGGAGTCTTGAATAGCTGATTTCTGTAACTGTCCTCAACTGTCTGCAGTCTCTTCTAACTGTGTTTTTACCTCAGAACAGAGGGAGGTGGGTGCAAGTAGGCAGGTTTTAACTCAGAACTCTGAACTACACAATTGACCAATCGGGTGAGGGGGTGGGCAAGGAGGTAGCAGCCTGCCAGGCACATGGAAAATAATTGGGGGAACAAATTTTGCTCCTTTTATACCCCACTTAGAGGTCATGTTTCTCAGAATTCTTTTCATGGGTGGGTTGACGTCATGGTAGGAATGCACTCCCCTTTTTTATTTCTTGGTGCAGGGGTTTGGCCTGGGCATTGAATTTGGGGGGAGGGCATACCCCCACTTTTTTACAAAAATGCTTCTCATTTATGTTACATTTTAGAACTGGGACATAACTATATATTCAAAACATCTAATAAAGGAAACCAGTTTTCTACAAATTTGGGGTATATTTCCATTGTGAGTGGGAGTGTGGTTAAGCTGGGCCAGCAGCACCACTAAGGTGATCCTGCTGGGGCAGTGTCCCTGATGGATTGAAGTACCCTGGCCCTGCTCCTACACCTGACAGACACCCACCTGTCTGGTGTTGGGGGGGGATTATGTTTAAAGGCATCAGGGAGGCTGGGCCAGCAGCGGGGCTAAGGCAATCCTGCTGATCAAACCTCCCCGGCAGCTGTAAGCATCCCAACTCCTCTCCTACACCTGACAGGCAGATGCCTGTCCAGTGTAGGAGGGGAGGGGGGAGGAGTATTAGAAGCCACTGTGGAGGCGGGGCTGGCAGGATCACTAAGGCATTACTTCTGGGACAGGCTCCCTCATGGCTTTAAGCACCTTACAACCACTGCTGCACCTGACAGACAACCGCCTGTTAGGTGTAGGAGGTGGGGGGAGTGTGTTGGAAGCCATCAGAGAGGCTGGGCCAGCAGCATTACTGCACCTCACAGGTGGTTGTTGGCCATTCCTGATTTCCTCAACTGTCAATAGCTCTGTGCAGTCTCCTGTAACTGGGTTTTTTTTTGTTACCTCAGATCACTGAGCTTTGCAGCTGACCAATCAGAGACTGGGGGGTTCAAGGAGGCAGCAGCCTGGCAGCCACATAGGAATCATTGGGGAGGAGCACATTTTACCCCTTTTGACCCCCTTAGGGGATGAATTTCTAAAAGTCCCTTCTTAGTGAGCATCTACACCATGGTACGAGCGCTCTCCCCAAATTTCGTGTTTCTAGGTCCAGCGGTTTGGCCTGGGGATTGATTTTACAGTGAGGGGACTTTCTTCTATATACATAGATGGATTAATGTTTAACGTTTTGTTTATTATTCATGTTATTAAAATCAAAATAAATAGTTTTTTAAGGTGATATAAAAAGCATCTTTTGTAAAAAAAAAAAAAAAAAACCAACCACTTAACACTCAGTTGTAAGACAGGCAGGTTTTGTATTGCTCAGGCCTTTCTAATTACAGTCTATATTAAAGCTGGCCATTTGACCAATCAAAAGAAATTTGTCAAATATTGTTAAGTATTGGTCAAATACTTTTAAAGCATTGACCTCATTATAATGATTTTAAAAATTATCAACAGATATGCTAAATCACCAAAACTAATTAGCTAACTGTTATTATTATGTAAGAATGAAACAAACATTTTTTTAAAAAAATATAGCAATTATTTAACAATGTTAAAGTTTCTATAAATGTGAAGAATTCACTGAACAGTTCTTGCCTTTGGTTTTATTCTGGAAGACCAAGATGAGCCTATAGGTGTTTTTTTTAATGAAGTTAGAACAGAAATTAAGCAAAGTCCACTCATAAAGGCAGTTGTACTAAGTAGGCATGCCACCCTAACCTGTATTTTTTGTTGTTCAGTCGCACAGTCGAGAGAGATATACTACAAAGGTAAAGAGTGAATCCACTGTGTTAAGTCCTGAGCTTAACAAAGAGTCAGAGAGTGATTTCAGCCAAAACTCAAGTTTATTCCTCTTCACGATCACTTCTCCAACACGGTACAAGATCTGATAGCCCGAACAGTTTGTCCATTGAAACTGCTCGGTATTTAAACATTCCCGGCTAATATAGCCACTCCTACTTTACAGATAACAACCTATCAGGTTGATCGCATAAGGACCAATCACACACGTTCCCGCTTCCAGCTTGCTTGAATGTGATTGGACGCATTTGTCTTGGACTTGAATCCCTGTCCAAGACGAAGCTTAACATAGCTTCCCTATGAGATGTTTTACATACATCTTAATGCATTCATGGCAGCATCTGAATACATTACACACTGATCATCTTCCTGTTTGAAAATGTCTGTAGTTACAGCAGGTGGCCAGTAGGAAAAACATTGCAGAGCGGCTCCTGCTGCTGCTCTTACCCTCCCTGTGGGCCTCACTAACAGATAACAACAGACTGTAAACAAAAAGTAAACTCCAGCATGGCATGAATGTTTTTTTAGTATTTGACTGGAATCAAATTATAGGTGGTCAGCTGACAATATGTGATCTGTCAATGGTCTGACATGTCAACCCTAATCTATATTAGAGGGATATTCACTACCATATATGGCTAATGAGTGTACCCATTTCAGTGGCCCAAAGGATTCAGCCCATCAGTGATGGAAAGAATACGCTTGCAAAATGTGCATAGTGTTGAATTTCTTTCCATTTGAGCCTTATTCGTATGAATAACATGTTACCGCTATTCTTTTGTTGTTCTTGTTATAGTTTATGAGTGGTTTTTAAAGATAATTTTGTGGGAGACAGCTTGGAAGTTGAAGGGGGCAGGGAAGTTGCATTTCTCTGTTCTTCCTAGGGCAATCCTATTGTCCCAGGTATTCAAAGCTGCTAAGCATTCACCTCAGCAGTCCAAACCAGTGTGAATGCTCAGCGTGTCTGCTAGTCACAATTTAATCTCCTCATCTGCCTGCTGCTAAATGTTTGTTCTTGCCTGTTGTCCAAGGGGGCCAATAAGTGGTTTCATAACCACTTTCCTAATCAGGATCCATTCAGCTCATGAGCCAATCATTGCTGCAGCAGATGCTGAACTCAACAGAAAAAAAAGAAAAGATGGGATCACAGCTGAAGCAGGCTGTAGCTCTTTCTTTGCTCTGAGTGTTTTTGTCTTGTGCCTTAAGATTTTGCCCGAGAATGCCACCTTGTTCCTATTTCACATATCCACTGGACCAAAGACCAAGAACCCTTTTGAATATCTTCCTCTGCTGTTTCTGAATAAAGTCAGTGAGCACAACACTAGATCATCCATCATTCCACCCACTCATGTTCATGGCTGTTATGACTCTGCCTAAACTGACAGGTCTTTGCATGAATGAATAGTGAATGGAATGCATGTACTTTGCTTAACATTTTCCTGCAGCTTCTGTCTAAAGGCAACATTGACCTTAAAACAATCTCTCTCTCTCTCTCTCTCTCTCTCTCTCTCTCTCTCTCTTTCTCTTTCCTAAGGAAGCTTTGTGAACCAATGGATATGGGGGAAAGAAGGAGATGACACTCTCTCTTAAAACTTTGGAATGAATTTCAGCAGCCGCCATCATCTGATAATTAATATTATCAAGTACATATGTAAGGGCTGATCAATTACAAGACACCTGTAAATCCCTTTTTTGTTATTTCAGGATCATAAATAGTAATCTGGCATTAAATATTTGTGATCTACGCCAGTAACCTTTTTTTTAGTCTCATAGGATCTTTTTTAATTAAAGTATATCTTTGTCCCATGTCTATAAGCTACTCCCTGACATTTCATATACAAGACACCTTGCCACAAAAGGTCAAGCAGTACAGTTATAAATGGAAAAGAGATTAAAAGTATTCTCCAGCCACGGTGATCTAAAAGTGAGTTGAAAGTAGCACTTTCTTCATACTCTTGCTTTGAGCATGAGGAGGCAAGCCCTTTGGTAGAGTTTCATTAGGAGAGCAGCACAGCAAACAAATGGTCAGAAATGAATAATTAACTCTTTTCATTTGTATGTTGAAGTAATTATATGAAAAGGAGCTTGCTAAGTATAAGCCATACCCTAAATATTTACTTGGAAATAAATTCCATCAAAAATCAACAGGCGTTACCTATTTTTAAACACAGTTAGGATCAAGATGGCAAGTTTGATGCCGGTTTGGTGTAGTGGTTAAGTGCACAGACTCTAATCTGGGAGAACCGGGTTTGATTCCCCACTCCTCCACTTGCACCTGCTGGATGAACTTGGGCAAGCCATAGTTCTGGCACAGCTGCTCTTGAAAAAGATCAGTTTCTGTCAGAGCTCTCTCAGCCCCACCTACCTCACAGGGGAGGGGAAGGGAAAGGAGTTTGTAAGCCGCTCTGAGACTCCCTTGGGTAGTGAAGGGCGGGGGATAAATCCAATCTCCTCCTCTTCTTCTTCTTCTTCTCTTCTTCTTCTTCTTCTTCTCTAACACAGTACATTCCTCCAGTTTGCCACATAGATGGGTAAATATGGGTGTACTGACCATTACAGGTTGCATCGTAACAAATCACAGTATTGCTTCAACACATTAAAAACTACGTAGAAAGTTGTATGCATGCAAGTGGACAACTGCACAGTTCAATGTCTTGCACAAATGATATGTTAGCTATGATGATGCAATTGAAAGCTAGTGAAGGGAAGATGGAAAATACTGAAAAAGCCCAGTGCTGCCTGGATCAGCAGGACCACCTCCCTCATTTTAATACAACATTATGGTCACAAAATGTGACTGTTACTAACACGTGGACCAAATTACCCCACAGAGCACAGATAATTGATCTCACAATGCTATGCCATATAATGACTATATACTGTTTATTTATTTAGATGTATTTATATGCTGCCTTCCTGCCACTGCATTCAGGTCAGCTTACAATTCTGTACACATGTAACATCTGCAATATAAGACATGCAGCACAAAAGAAGAAATGGGGTAGAAAGGGAAGAGAAAAACAACCAAATTGCTGAGTTGAGTGGAGCCTGAAACATAGCATAGTTAGAGATCTGCAGCCTCTGTTCTCTAACTTTGCCGTTTCTCAGCCATCCCCAAACTCAGCTATTGGGGGAGGAGATCAGAAGAAGTAGACTCCTGATCCCGATCAGCTGTTAGTCAGCTTCTGATCTCCTCCCCCCAAGTGTTGTGTTGAATAGCAGGCTGGTAGACAGCAAAATTTCCAGGGCTGAAGTATCAAAAGCTGACTTTCAGCTGATCATTGCAATCAGTTGCAAGCTTCTGCCCCCCCCCCATCCATGGGTTGCATGGGTTTCCGCAGCAGAAGGTCAGAAGCTGACTCCCAGCTGATGGGGGATGTTAGGGAACAAGCCTATTTGTTTTATGGACTGCTTATTGCTACACAATGGACTGTGTGCATACACATAGGCTCAGAGAACTGTACAATTAGGTCACCTGTTGTGATGACACACATAGAGGGTGCCTGCACATACTTTACATGTTTCAGCAACACAGTTGCACAGCCTGGTGAAGAAGCACAAATCTCCATTATTGTTAGCAATGAAACAACAACTTTAGGAAGTAACAGCCCCCATGGCAAAGCTGCTTGCTGGTCACGTATCACCTATCGCTATGTAACTGCTTTGTTCCTGAGCTGGAATTTCCTGCCAGATGGACATTTGGTTATCAATGGAACTGGCCAACTTCATCAGCACAACAATGAAGCATCCTGATGTCTGGATTTCACACCTGTCCAGATGCCAATACTTCAAGTAAGGTTTTAGGTTACAATATTGGCCATCCCTCCTAGGTAACCTCCCCTCCCTACCTGCAACCAATAGGATTGTTTTTGGGATGGACTAACAGGTAGGTGGGTCAAGAGATTGGCACAGGTACCACCCACCTCTTGGACCCCCTACAAAAGGAGAGAACCAGTCACCTGGCCCCTCCTGGTTAACTAGCATCTCCCCCAAGGCAACCCCTGTCTGCTTTTACCCCCTTGAGTCCCCCTTGCTATCCCCAACCCTTGCCTCTACTATTGATCTCTTGATCTGCAGTCAAGAGACCCACACGTTCCGACTGGTTCTGGTCGTGTGGACTCCCTTTGTTTTCCATTTCTTCCCCTCCATTCTTCATTGGAACAACTAAGCTGCAAGACAGATAAGTATCGCCCTTTATCACTCCTACCTGCTAATGCAACTGTGCTTATTTCCTACTGTGATTCTTAGAAACTTGATTGAATGTGTGAGTGTATCAGTATTGTTTGTATGAAACCCAGGGGTCATTTCGTAGAAAAAGAGCTAGGGGAACTCATTAGCATAACTCATTAGCATATGCCACACCCCTTGACATCAGGGGCCCGGCGGTGGACCTGCAAGGCCAGCGGGAGTGCGAGGAAGCCCCGCCAAGGCCCTCCCTGGCCCCAGGCAGGCAGGGGTGGGGAGAGGCGGGGAGAAAGCAACTTACCCTCCCTCTTCTCCTACCTCCTCCTGGCTGAATGAGGGCTGGAAGCAGGGTGGCCGGAAGCAGGGGCGGGGCTTCATCGTGTGCCCCGCCCCCCCGCACCTCACCCGGGGGAACTGCGATCCCCCACGTTCCCCCCCCCCGAAATGACCTCTGATGAAACATATTTCTAGTAAAAGACATCTATTTTAACTACAACAGCCTTGTAATCCTTTACTGGTAACCCTTGATGGGATCAGGACCTTGGTATAGATTGGCAAGAACCCATTTATAAATTGCCAATTGCTATAAATAAAGCAATTCGGCTAACAGGGATTAGCAGGGAGCCAGCTTCGGATCTGCTGCCACATCTAGGCTGTTGGTACCAAGTAGTTGCAAACATCCAGACAGCCTGTTGATTACTCAGTTCCCTAATTGGAAATGGCAAATTGTTAGCTGAACTGGCATGTATTGGCGCATCCCCACTGCCAGCTGTGTGTTGTCCTTCCTTGATTGCACTCTAATAGGGTTGTTGTTGTTTTTAAAAAAAATTAAAGTAGGAAATTTGGAATGAAATATATATCAATGAAAAAGTAGAAATTGCATATAACTGGAAACCGCTTCAGTAAAGACAAAAGGGAGTTCTAAAGCCCTGCTGGTGAATAGCTTTGCAGTATTAGGGATGAGCTTCTTTACTTTCATCAGAACATTAAGCAGAAATGATGGAGGCTTCTCGACTACTATTCTCCAGTTCGCATGTTATGACCTCAAGTTGCTGAATCTCTGGCACACTACAGTAACCTTTATGAGTGTACATAGCTACATCTAATATGTTACTTGTAATGTCTTAAGTAACCTAGTAAAATTTAGTGCTGAACTGCTAGGGCAGATCTTTAACAGTCTGTTTTGCAGTCCCCAAGGGGCTAGGCCATGGTCTGAAATGTCCTTACTGCTAATTTCCTTGCTGTGTTTTATATAGCCCCAGTAATTTAAAAAACACACAACTACTTTGATGCTATTAGTTAGAGCTATATACTTTACAAAAGGGCAAAGATGATCAGTTTTCTGCTCTTCTGATAATTTGTTGGTGTTTTTGTATTTATATGGATTCTTGATTAACAATGGACTTAGAAGTGTCTAATTCTGCTTAGCATTACACTTTTGGACACCAACCAATACAATTCTGACCTTAGAAAACATATTTTCATATTGGTACCAAAACCTACATCAGGTTTCAATCTCTCCTTTTCAAGTCTGTTTAACACTTCCCTTGACTTCTAGGAGATTGCAGAAATCAATGGACCGTTATAAAGTAAAAATTCTGCTCTTTTCTAAAGAAAATACATTGTGTGTCAATCTGGTTAAGTGGTTAAAGCAGACTAGGAGCTGAAAGTCCCCATTTCCAATCCTCACTCTGCCTGCCATGAAAGCTCACTGGGTGACCTTGTGCCACACTCACTCTCTGTCAGCCTAATCTAACTCACAGGATTGTTGTTGTAAAGCTAAAATGGAGGAAGGGAGAATGATTTTAAAAGCTGCTTTGGGTTCCACTGGGGAGAAAAGTAGGGTAAAAGTACATATTGTCAGGTGGGACTAATTGGTGTGCATGTGTCTGTTGCAAAGGGACCGTCTCAATGAACCATTTTAATTGAACAAACCTGAATTTGCTGTGTATGTTGATTTGAACCAATCTTGGAAATCATTCCACAAACATGCCTAGCTAGGGACTCAGTTCTCAACATCAGGAGACACCTGTTGAACCAGTCAGAGCAGCATTTCTGTTAATTTTCTGTTCATGCTGTCCTTTTTTTAAACCCAGGCCTGAATGTAGAGCTGAGGTTACTATACACATTTACCTTTCCCCTCATCTTTTTCCTACCCCCAAATTGTTTGTTCAGGCTGTTCCACTGGCACCCAATTAAGCAGAAGACATTTGATAATTTTTCAATATCAGATCAAGAAATCTGGTACTTGCAAAGCATTTTGTAATGTACTCCGCCATTACCACGTGCGCGACCGTTGGGCCATGCGGTCAAGCAAAGCCCTGAAGCTTCACTCAGGGAGAACAATAGCCAAGCGGATCCTAGCTCGCACCTATCAGAGGGCCAAGTTCGCAGCCGAGAGCCTATGGGACTCTCGGCTACTGTAAATAGCCTATAGGAAGTAGAGGGTGTGTCTTGGTGGTGGGTTTTCTGGGCATATATACCGGCCTGCGAGCCGGCAGTCCTCTGTCTTGTTCTATCCTAATAAAAGTACTTTGCTGAAATCACTCAACGTTTCTCAGTACTTTTCACTGGCAACGAGGATGGGATTCTACCTTCCCTGAACAACGACCCGGACGAGACCAAGCATCGCACCGAGCTCCGATCCCGACCACCGCAAGCCGTGCCGCTTCGCTCTGGGGTCACCGCCAACGCACCGTGCCTCGCTCCGTCAGCTGAAGCAAACCTCCGCTCTTTCGCTTCCGCCCTTCTTTGCTTCCAGCGTTTTCGAGACGACATCGATCTCTAGACGTGACCATGTCTTCTCCAGTGACCTCCTCGGCATCCTCCTCCTCCTCCTCTGCCTCCGTCTCCGCCGCAACCTCATCCGAGGGCATCGCTCGTTTTGATTTCTCTCGTCCCGAGCAATGGAAAACGTGGGGGGTGATCCTAAACAACTACCTAACATGTTTGGGAATTACCGACGCAGGTATGAAAAGGGCCCATCTCATCCGCTTATGTGGGATGGATGCCCTCCTTCTTCTGCAGGACATGATTGCACCACGGAAGGTGGAGGAGGAGAGTTTCGATGTGCTCATCAAGACTCTCACCGACCACCTCGCTCCGATGCCCACCAAATTCGCAGAACGAATGGACTTTTTCACTAGAGTCCAAGGCCCGGGGGAGAGAGCCGCCGAGTTCCTGGCGGGCCTACGATGGGCCGCCATGCAGTGTGCTTTCCCTAGCCTAGAGGACACACTGCTCAACCAGTTCCTGTTGGGCCTTCGAGAGGCGAAACTGAGGAGACGTTTGGTCAGGCAGGACGACCTGACGCTGGCCAAGGCGCTGCAGGACGCAGTGGCTTTCGAGAAAGCGCATCAAGGCCGCGGCGGAACCGCGGTCCATCGCACCCAAGCCGTCTCAGAGTCGGCCGACTCCGAGGATGACGAGGTATTGCAAATCCATCGTAAACTCTCGCAACCGCACCGCTCGAGAGGAGCCCCGCCAACGAGGACATCTGAGCCAGCCTCACAATGTGCCAGCTGCGGAGAGGCGCATGAGCGCCGGAACTGCCATTTTCGGGACGCCGTCTGCCGGGCCTGCAACAAGCAAGGCCACATTGTGAGGGTCTGCCGCGGGCGCCGACAGCAAAACAAGAAGTCGACTCACCAGGCAGAGCCCGTCCACACCGTGGATCTCCACTCTATCGACCTCCACGCCGTTTCCCACCAGCCCCAGCCCCAGGTATTCCGGGAGTGCAACCCTTTTTAGATGATGTGTTGATCGCCGCCCCCGATGCCGCCTCTTTCACCGACCGCCTCCGCACCGTTCTCCAACGCTTCGACGTGAAACGAGAAAAGTGCCTGCTGGGAGTCCCCAAAGTGGAGTTCCTGGGATTCGTGGTGGATGCACAGGGCATCCATCCCACGGCGGAGAAAACGGCGGCGATCTCTAATGCTCCCGCCCCCACTTCCAAAACCGAACTTCAGGCCTTCTTAGGCCTACTAAATTTCTATCATTCCTTTCTCCCTTTGAAAGCAGCGGTGGCGGAGCCCCTCCATAGGCTTCTCGACAAGGGCGCACCATGGATCTGGGGACCGGCTCAGGCTGAGGAATTCCGTGCGGTGAAGGAACTTCTCATCTCCAACTCGGTCCTCGCCCACTTCAATGAAGAGCTGCCAGTGGTCCTGGCCTGTGACGCATCTCCGTATGTGGTCGGGGCGGTCATGGGGCACAAGCTGCCGGACGGACGGGAGGTCCCAGTAGCCTACTACTCCCGGACCTTGTCGGCAGCTGAGCGCAATTATGCGCAAATCGATAAGGAAACGCTTGCGATAGTGGCCGGGGTGAAAAAATTTCACCACTACCTCTATGGCCAGCCCTTCACGGTCTTTTTTTTTTTTTTTTGGTAAACAAATTTTATTTTCTCAGGAATACAACATATAAAACATTTCATTCTATCAATTGTCTACCCCATTCCCAGTTCCT
>NW_015176513.1:287670-312328 GCF_001447785.1 Gekko japonicus | reverse complement strand
TCCATTTCAGCCATGAACAGAACTTTTTGTATCCAGTCTTCAATCTCTGGTACTTTCTCTGTTTTCCAGCATTGTGCATAAATCATTCTCGCTGTTGTTATTAAGTACCAGAGTAAGGTCTTTTTAGTCGTGTTGACTTCTTCCATTTTAAGTCCCAAAAGCAGAATTTCCGGTGCTTTTTTGAAAGAGCATTTCAGTATTTTTTGCATTTCAATGTGGACTTTTGTCCAAAAGTCTACAGCTTTTTCACAAGTCCACCACATATGGTAAAATGAGCCCTCATGGTTCTTACATTTCCAACATTTGTTTGACATATTCTGGTTCATATTTGCAATTTTCTTTGGAGTCATGTACCATCTATACATCATTTTATAACAGTTCTCTCTAACATTGGTACATGTCGATATCTTAATGGAATTTTTCCACAAATACTCCCAGGTTTCCATAGACACTTCCTTGTTCATATTTATTGCCCATTTTATCATTTGCTCTTTAGCCCTTCACGGTCTTAACGGACCACAAGCCGCACCTAGGGTTTCTCGCCCCGGACCGCCAGACCCCCCAGATGACCTCGCCTAGAGTGATCAGGTGGTCCGTCTTCCCGGCTGGCTCTAACTACGTGCTCCTACACCGACCCGGGAAAGCGATGGGGCACGCCGATGCTTTGAGCCACCTACCTCTGCCTGCAATGGATCCGGCCCCGGCCCCAGCCCACCAGATTGCGCTTCTGGAGACGCTGCCCGACCAACCGGTCCATGTGCGAGAGGTGGCCCGTCGCACTGCCCAGGACCCGATCCTCTGCCGCGTCCTGGACTGGGTGAGAAGGGGGTGGCCGGTGGTCACTGCGGGGCCAGAATTCACAGCCTACGCCTCCCGTAAAGATGAACTGTCCGCGCACAAGGGTTGTGTGATGTGCGGAGGCCGGGTGGTGATCCCCCCCTCTCCCTGATCGGGTGCTGGCAGCACTGCCCGAGGCTCACCCAGGTGTGGTGCGGATGAAAGCCCTGGCTTGGAGTTATGTGTGGTGGCCAGGCCTCGATCAGGACATTGAGGGACAGGTGAAGCAACACCTGCCCCGCCAGGCCTCCCAGCTGGCACCTCCCCGAGCGCCCGCGCGGGCTTGGGAGTCCTCACACAAACTATGGTCCCGGCTACACTTGGACTTTGCGGGGCCGTTCCAGGGCCAAATCTTTTTCATCCTGGTTGACACCTACAGCAAGTGGCTGGAGGTGGTGCCCATGCCGTCAATCTCTTCCAAGGCAGCCATCAGAGCGATGTGGCACATCTTCAGCGCCCAAGGCCTTCCGGATACCCTGGTGACGGACAACGGGACGGCTTTTACCTCAAGCGAGTTCCAGGACTTCACGAGGTATTACGGGATCCGCCACGTCCGGTCAGCTCCATTCCACCCGGCTACAAACGGTCAGGCGGAGTGCATGGTGCGCACCACCAAAGAAGCGCTCCACAGGTTCGAAAGCAAGGACTGGGACTACAAGCTGGCAGGGTTCCTGTTTGGTCAGCGTACGACCCCCCACACCAAGACTGGTCGTAGCCCGGCAGAGCTCCTGTTAGGTCGCCGCCTGACCTCCAGGCTGGACCGGCTACATCCGGACCGGGCCCCCAAGGAAGAACCGACAATGGAGTCACACCAAGCCACGAGGGGTTTCTTCCCGGAAGACCCAGTCTACACCAGAAACTACGCGCAAGGGCCACCCTGGATCCCCGCTCGAGTGATACGGGTGCGAGGACCTCGTTCCTACGAGGTCTCCTGTGAGGACGGCCAACTGCTCCACCGCCACATCGACCAACTGCGGCAGCGGGTCCTCCCGAACGATCCTGAGGACCTGGAGTTCACGGAGTCAGACGAAGCGACTTCCTCCACGCCAGTTCCAGGCCAGGTCACCCCGGAACCTCCTGCGCTGTCGCCACCGGCAACACCACAACCAACCTCCCAGCCACGGCCCCCGGTAGCACCCACGAACATCACACCAGAACTCCGTCGTTCCACAAGGGCCAGGAAGGCCCCAGCGTACCTCCAGGACTTTGTGTGTGGGTAGTCTGGACTGTGGGGGGAGGGGTGTAATGTACTCCGCCATTACCACGTGCGCGACCGTTGGGCCATGTGGTCAAGCAAAGCCCTGAAGCTTCGCTCAGGGAGAACAATAGCCAAGCGGATCCTAGCCCGCACCTATCAGAGGGCCAGGTTCGCAGCCGAGAGCCTATGGGACTCTCGGCTACTGTAAATAGCCTATAGGAAGTAGAGGGTGTGTCTTGGTGGTGGGTTTTCTGGGCATATATACCGGCCTGCGAGCCGGCAGTCCTCTGTCTTGTTCTATCCTAATAAAAGTACTTTGCTGAAATCACTCAACGTTTCTCAGTACTTTTCACATTTATTAATATCTCCATTTTCCAGCATTCTGAAGACTCAGGGTTAAGACTAGGTTTAGGGCTTATGTACAGCTGCTTGTAAACCCTCCCAGTTACAGCCTTTTTCAACTCTTAATATGATATAGCTGCAATTACAAAATGTATTTGCTATTTACAGTTGAATTAATGCCTTCTGTTTAAGCTGAAGAGCAAGCAAAAAGAAGTGTCTATCAAATATAGGAAACCATATTGTACTCTTGACAAGAATGACCTTTAACGAGCCATTTACCTAGTTGTAGCTATACTTCTGTGTCTGTGTTCATTTTCAACAGATTTCCATCCCAGCATCTGTCCACAAGGACAAACAATATGTGTTTTATTTAATTAACTTTGCTCACCTCAGCCCCTATTATCATATAAAGCCTTTGAAAAGATCCAGTGAGTCTGAGGCTCATCTTGATCTTCACATACAAACCTTATCTAACATTGTTAAATAATTGAATGATTTACTATATTATCTTAGTAGACTAACGGGACAACTTGTTCATTAGCTGTAGAAAAGAGGATGAGTCCAGTAGCACCTTATAGACTAACAAAATTTGTGGTAGGGTATGAGCTTTTGTGAGTCACTGCTCACTTCTTCAGAATGTGCCTTTGTTCAGGATGGCACACAGCCAAAGTCTTGGAAAAGAGCCAGTGAGTCTGAGGCTCTGTTGCACCGTACCTCACCATGGCTGAATGCCATCATGAATTGGAGTATATTTTGCACCAAGAAGAAGGAGAAGAAGAAGATGAAGGTTGGTTTCATTCTTGCATAATAATAGCAATAAGCTAATTAGTTTTGGTGATTTAGCATATCTGTTGATAATTTTTTTAAATCATTCTAATGAAGTCAATGCTTTAACAGTATTTGACCAATATTTGATAATATTTGACGAATTTCTTTTCCTTTTTTAATAATATATTTATTGATTTTCAAATAAACAGACAGAAAAACTGCTAGAAAACTTTGGAAAGCTTTTCTGCGGCTAGCCTGTGCACACACAATCCCCCCAGTGTATGCCTGCACAGAAAACCACTTGATGAACAATGGTTACAGGTAAGTGCAACCTCATTTTCTGTGCCCTGGGCATTTCATATATGATATTTTAACCCTTCAAAAAGAAACTCATAGAAGAACATTGTGGTGACCTTACCATATGCCATGCAGGGTGATGAACTGGTTAGAGCAGGGGTGTCAAACTCATTTGTTATGAGGGCTGGATCTGACATAAATGAGACCTTGTTGGGCTGGGCCATGTGTGTCATAAAATGTAATGCCAGGTAGCGAAGATATAAACATTATAAAGGACACAAATACAGAGGGGGGGGGTTACTTTAAAAAAACATGCTTAAAACATTAGCACTCTTGCAATATTTTGTTTATTTAACAGTGTCTGATAACTGACATCTCTTGCTCTGAATTATTGCATCAAAATGTCTGTGCTGTTGCAATCTTGAGTATGCTGTTCAAGGTGTGTATCTGTAAGCTGCAAACCGATGATGACACAGTAGCAGCAGAACTGGAAGAAGAAGCAAAAGACAGCCAGTTCCACTTCGAGCCTGATAGAAGCTCTCCGGGGGCCTAATCCACCCCCCGAGCTGCATGGTTGACACCCCTGGTTTAGGGTGTTGTACTAGGCCTGGATCATGAAGCTTACTGGGTGATCTTGAGTTATAGTGACTGTCTCCAAGCCTAACCTATGGGTTGTTATGAAGATAAAATTGAAGAGAAGACCATATACTCCTCCCCAAGCTCCTTGGAGAAAGGTGGGATAAAAATATAATAATAAATATCAATAACAAATCTGAAAACTGGACTTTAGGGAGGTTTATGCATGGCAAAAAGAGACCCAGCAAAGTGTAGTTGCTAGGGTATCATAATAGCATCCGGAAGACCTGGGCAGGCTCATACCACTATTACGCCATGGGATTTCACAGAGTGACCTTGGGCCTGAGTTAAAGGGACAGGACAAATAAACTTGAATATTGCAACCCATTTTTTTTGGCTGCAGTAGCAGCAGAGTGAAGATGACAGAAGAAATGAAGACATGATGATGCTCAGGAGCATAGTTACTGATAAATAATTACAACACGGCTGTTATAATTATTTAATTAAAATCTCTGCATGGGGAGAGATTATGAGACTTTCTGCTTGCTGCCTCATTTAGATGATACTAATCACTAAGCAATTTTGCTGTCCTCAGCAACTCAAGGTCCACACAGCTTTTGCTTTGTTTTTTCAAACCCCTTCAGTCAGCAGAATTGCAGCCCTCACTGTGTAATAGTGGTGGAGAACAAAGTGTGGCTTTTGGTAATAAAATAATTACAAGGAAGGTTGCATTTTTAAAGCACATTTGTACTTTTAATTAAAGATCATCATCTAAATAGGAGCCAACGATTTTGTATAAAGGGGTAGGAGGTTGCTTGAAGAATATAAAATCAAAATGTCTCTGTCTAGATATGACTGGCAAAGGAGTAAAATAAAAATTGGGAAATAATGGGGTCTGCTGAATTCCATGGGTATCACAACAACAACTAGAATGATGACACATTTCAAAATGATGAAGGTGCATCATATTGTCACTTGGGGGCCTCACTGCAATGAACTGTATGGCATGTTAGACATATTTGCTTTGTTGACTAAAATACAAAGCAGAACATAAGTGAAGAAAGAGGTGCTTTTAGAAGGCAGCAGACCCTCAGGGAGATCCTGCACGTTCAAGGAGTTCCAGCCAAATCACTGCTCTCTGTCTGCTTCTCTCTCTCTGTCTCATATCTGCTGAGGAATTTTACATACTTGGCCTCTCTGCCCTGTTGCTGGCCCTCTAGGGCAACTGTTGGCCACTGTGTGAAAAAGGATGGTGAACTAGATGGACCATTGGCTTGATCCAGCATGGCTCTTCTTACATACACTTGCCCTCTTTCTTTAGCTGGGAGGTCCCACCTTCTCAAAGCAGTCATGGATATTATAACAAAGGCATCAAGACCATCTCCTAACCAGTGTTCCCTCTAAGCTGAGTTAGTGTGAGCTAGCTCACAGTTTTTTAGCCTCTGGCGCACAGATTTTTCTCTTTGCTCAGGGAGAATGGCTCCAGAGCAAACTAATTTACACAGTAGCCGAATTGCTTGCTCACAACTTTAATGCCAGTAGCTCACAAAGTAGAATATTTGCTCACAAGACTCCATAGCTTAGAGGGAACATTGCTCCTAACTATGAGCACCAGTTTGGTGTAGTGGTTAGGAGCACAGACTCGAATTTGGGAGAACCAGGTTTGATTCCCCCACTCTTCCACATGCAGCTGCTGGGTCAGTCACAAGTTCTCTCAGAGCTGTTCTCTCAAGGGCAGTTGTTGAAAGAGCTCTCTCAGCCCCACCTACCTCACAGGGTGTCTGTTGTGGAGAGGGGAAGGGAAAGGAGATTATAAGCCACTTTGAGACTCCTTCGGGTAGTGAAGGGCAGGGTATAAATCCAATCTCTTTATCTCTTTTTCTTTTTCTTTGAGGAACACTAACATCCATCTATTCTATTTAAACCATCAACAGAATTCTTCTTTTATGTAGTATGCTCATGGTAAGATAATACAGTGAAATGGCTAAGTGATGATCTGGAAATTCCTGGTAGCCTTAAACAAGCTGATCTCCCCCATCTCTCTATAAATATAAAATCCACTTTGGGTGACAAAGTTCTATACCCAGCAAAATCAGTTGGCTCTCTGATGAGTCACTCAGAAGCTGTCCCTATCTACTAGCTGCTTTGCCTGAGTTCTCTCCCACCCACTGCAGGCCACCAATCAGAAGGCAAAGCCCGGGTCCCGCCCACCCCACAACTGCTGCAACAACCTGGTCTTTTGCATATGGAAGCTGATTGGACTTCCCCCCCTCAAACCCCCCCCCCCCGCAAGACAGTTGGAACTGTCAGTTGCATATGCAACCTGGTGTATTCTGAGGTAAAATATGTCCTCACTCACAACACTTCCCCTTCAAAAGAAACAAACCCAATAACACAACCATGCCACACCACAAAAAAGACAGATCACACCACAAGCAGAATACCACAAGGCAAAACAAAGCTCTGGACTAATTCAAAGGGCTGGGGATGAATTGTGTTCTGGCAGGGGACGCTGTAAGTGTAGAAAATGATTTATTGACAGAGTAGTGTTTCGGAAATCTTTAGGAATTGTTTGGTACATTTACCATGGGGCACCCACCCAGAGCCTCTGGCATTTTATCACTCTGCTGGCATCAAAACAAATTTAAGGCAAAACAGAGATGTGGAGACTTTTCCATCCTCCTTTGCATCAATTTGTCTTTGTTGGCAATGGCAACCCTAGGCCTGCAAGCACTCTCAGGGTGACTTCACACCTCCTGACTGGCATGGCATCACTAGCCCTGGCTACTTGCTCCTGTTTAGCAGGAGCCTCCCTATGGAAGCTGCCTGGGTAATTTTGGACCAGCCACAGTGCCATAGACTCCACCCTCCAAACCAGCCATTTCCTCCTGGGGAATGATTGTTGCCAATCTTGGCCGAGCGGCCATCAAACCATTCTCTTCAACCCTCTGCTGTGCAGCTGACTTTCCCCTAGGGTTGCCAATCTTCAGGTGGGGCCTGGAGATCTCCCACTGTTACAATTGATCTCCAGATGACAGAGATCAGTTCCCCTGGAGAAAATGGCTGCTTTGGAGGGTAGACCCTATGGTATTATACCCTGCTGAGTCCTTCCGCCCCCCAATGCTGCCCTCCACAGGATCCACCCACCAAATCTCCAAGTATTTCCCTACTTAGAGTTGGCAACCCTACTTTCCCCTCAGTGCCTGTTGGTAGGCAACCAAGCTTGGTCCTGTCACCTATTTTGGCCTTTGAGAGAAAACTCATTGGGGCCAGTCCTGATAGTGTTCCCAACTCCAGATGGGAAATTCCTGGAGATATGAGGGATGGAGCCTGAAGAGGGTGAGATTTCAGGAGGGGTGGGACCTCAGGTACAATGCCATATACTCCACCCATCAAACCAGCCATTCCATCCTGGGGAATCATTGTTGCCTATCTCCAGGTGGGGGTTGGAGTTCAATCAGAATTACAACTGCTCTCCAGTAGGGAGGGGGAAGGAGATGGAAAGCTGAAGTCAGGGGGCAGATAACAGTAGGTTGACAATTGGCAGGGAGGGAGATAGGGTTGGCAACTCCAGGTTGGCAAATTCCTGGGGATTTGAGGGGTGGAACCTGGAGAGGGTGGGGTTTGAGGAGGGGTTGGAACTCAGACAGGTAGAATGCCATAGACTCCACCCTCCAAACCAGCCATTTCCTCCCGGGTAACAATTGTTGCCAATCTCTAGGTGAGTATTACAACAAACAGGACCACGGTGTATAATAGCCAGTAAAACAGTAAATCACCGTGTACAATTAAACAATATTTGTTGGTTTTTATATGCAATGTTTAGCACTGCTGCTGGCCCAGCCTTCCCGATGCCTTTAAATACAATCCCCCCTAACACCAGACAGGCTGGTGTCTGTGAGGTGTAGGAGCAGGGCCAGGGTATGAATGTTTATGGGGAGATAGTAAAGGACATTTCTAGGAGCCATTTCAATGCGTGCCTCCCTCATGAACCTGAGAAATGTCCACCACATCACCACTCCCTCACACCAACTCTCCCTCACACCTCTCACCTCTTCCTGCCCCCAAGAAAGCTCCTGGCAAACATCGAGCCAGATACACCAATGCTACAAGGAGGAGGCAACTTAGGAATGTGGCAAAGACATTTGCACATAGTACTCCTGCAGTGCACTGAGCTGCTCAGGCCAAGTACCAGCAAGATCACCCAGAGGTGCTCAGAACAACACAGTCTCCATATAATCAAAACAATCCAGAAACACAAGTAGAAAGGCCATCACTTTCATGGAAGGTAGCAGTTGATTTAGCAGACAACTGCTTCTTAAATGGACAGTTCTATGTGGCCTGCTCCAGAGTGAGCTCATCAAGCAGCCTGGTGATCCTAGCACCTGAGGGCAGAACCACCAATGTGGTCTACAGAGAGGTCCTTCAGAAGAGAGAGAGAAAGTACGTATGTCTCACTTAATTTCTTACTGTCAGTATTACCTTTCCTGAGAAGTGTGTAGTATGTTGTTGGCTGTGAGTTCTGACACTTACACTACAATCTTCTCCATTAGAACTCCTACAACAAATGTCACATTTCAAGTTTCACATCATCAGTATTATAACTGGATTTACAGAACTTAAATACCATAGCAAAGCACGAGTAGCAGGCTAGTATTTATAATATAAGGATAATGACAGCGGTCTACTTTATGGAGTTGCTGTAAGGACTATAACAAGGTAATATGTTACTATGATTTGAATGGGTCTGTGTCCCCCAGTCTAGGGAAACCAGGGTGAAGGGAATGCTGAGAGTCCCCACTACTGGGGGAGGGCAAATGGAGTACTGGTTAAGCTATCAACAAACCTAGAAATTCTTCCAAAATCCTAAATTAATTAAAGAACATACATAAAGACATTTTTTGCCCTTGTGGACAAATGCTGGGGTAGAAGAAAAGAAGTCTTAGATAAATTAAGGAAGAATCTAATAATGTTTAGATTATGAATTAGAGGAAGTTGTATGGTGGTTTGGTTAAGCAGGTAAAGAAAGGGAATAAGATAACGAGGATGGAGATTATTTATATGTTTTCAATGTTTAATATGATTTCTAGAAAGAGGAGAATATAAGGAAAAGGAAGTGTTAAGATATGTATAAAATATATGGATACATGGACACTCAATTTAAAAAATAGGTGGAGACTTCCGGTTTATGGCGGCGCGCTAGCAGTCGCACCTCCCGGACTTCCCGGGGGTGAGGCTGTGCTCCGGCCGAAGAAGGGGGTGCGCAGGCTCGCACACACACCCCCAGGGTCCTGGCGAAGGGACCCTGGCCATGGAACTTGCAAGAGGCTGCCTCTTCAAGGGCAGAATGCCCAAGAATTGAGGCACCTCTGTGTTCCGACTGTTCTCCGTGCCGAGAGACCAAATGGGCTTAGCAACGCTGACCGGGTCGAGCGACGGAGATCACGCGGCATAAAAAGAAATGAAAGTGAGGTCGAAAGACCGATTATGAACGTGTGTCAATCTCGTAGCGTTTAAAGAGGAAAAGTAGCTCCCCACCCTTCCCTACCAAACGGGGGGGGAAGTGAGTGGGGGAGGGGCGCCTCCCATGCACATGAATTTTTGAGCGATTGAGGGGGGGAGTGGAAGAATACGCAATAGAAACTGTCTAGAAGTACGTACCCAAGCGAAGACAAGTGGTCAAGCACACATTCAGAGACTTTTTTAAAAATTATGAAAGTAAACAAACGAAAAAGATGGCGGGGAAGAGGGACAAAGACAGACTTTTGAAAACAAAACCAGAGAGCTCAAAACCTGAAACGATCAGCACGACAACAAAGGCTGTAGGTGAGTACATGCACCCTCTACTGGATCAGCTGAAAAACGTCAAAGAACAGATGTCCGTGGTAACTCAAAATATTACGGCTCAACAAAAGCAAATAACTGACTTGATTCAGATAATGAAGCAGGATGCTGAGAAGGTGAAGGAAGTGGCTGTAACTACATCGAAAATGAAGAAGAAAGTGCAAAAGTTGGAAAAGAAACAGACTTCTCTGGAAGACCAAATGTTGCAAGTCCAAATGGATAAGGCTAACATGGTCCTGTGCTTCCAGGGTGTGCCAGAGAACAGAGGAGAGAATCTTAAAGAACTGATGACTGAGCTGTTAGCCCCAGTGACAGAAATGAAAGCGGAAGTGCTGTTCAACGACATGGATGTGGCCTATAGGTCATATTCAGGATATATAAAGAAAAATAATCTGCCTGGGGAAATTGTAGTAAGATTCTCAAAGAGGCACGTCAGGGATGCAATCCTGAAAGCGGTCGCTGTAACACCCCTGAAAGCAGAGGAGAATGTCATCAGAACGCTAACGGATATTCCATTTGAAGTGAGGCAACGTAGAAAGAAATACAAAGAACTTGTGCTCTTTCTCCAAACAAACTCAGGCCCCGGGCATACGGGCCGGCTGAAACGCGGCTACGCAGAGCCGCTCCAAACTTGCGACGCCGCGGCGGGATCCCACGGATCCCCTAGCCGCGGCGCATCACTCCCCGGCACGATCAGATGCCGGGGAGGAAAAGTCCGAGGGGAGGGGGGAGGCTGCCGAACTGCGCATGCTCGGGCATGCGCAGTACGTCCGGGGGCCGGGAAGCGGCGGCGCAAGGACGCGCCGCCGATCCCACAGCCCGTCCTGAGCCGCGGCAATGGATGCAACCACCTAGAGAGGTGGTTGTATTTTGCGGCGCAGTATGGGCGGTTGGGCCGGATCAGGGACGGAGACGGCACGCTCGCCAGATGTTGAGGTGAGATCGCGCCTGTTTGCTCCGCCCCTGTTCCGTCCCGCTCCCGGCCCAAATGGGCTCGTATGAACGGGGCCTCAATTGGATATAAATGGGTATTTCCAGAAGGCGTAACGTTCAAGATAAAGGAGAAAAAAGAAAAGATAGACTCTGTTCTGAAAGCTCAAGAGTTTCTAAAGGAACAGCTGGGAAGGCCAGAGGATGAGAAAAAAGAAGAGGACAGCAAGTCCAGTGGCGAGTTGGAAACGGGTTCGTCCGGTGAGGACACTTTGTCTGAGCAGGGGGCAGCTGCCCCAAAAAGTCCCTTCAAACTGCGGAAGGGAAAAGAAGAAGAAAAGGCTGAAGGACTCTGATTTGTGCCTTTGAGAACTTTGGGTCTGGGGGATGGTTGGGGGTACTATACTAGACAGTTAAATGAAACTCTAAGGGTAAAAGTTTTTAAATGTTTTGACTCAGTTTATAAAAGTAACAACGATGAGAAGACTTGATGTAACTAAGCTAGTTGGAGGATCTTCTCTCTTGGGTTTTTAGTTAGTAGTGGGTACTTTACTTTCTCCCGTATATGTAGTATTCCCCCCCCCCATTTTCTGTTGTAGTTATTTGTAGTGTTAAAAAATAAATCAAAAATCCCCTCCGGGGGCTTAAAAAAATAGGTGCTGAGTTTCATTTCTAGAATTTGGGACTTTATGTAATCTTAACAACTGCACTGTATTCTCTGGCCAAATGGCCATATCACTAGATTTAATTACTCCACCAGACCTTGCTTAGGTTTCAGAAACATATGAAACAAAATGATTTGGGGGGAAGGGCTTGGCTAGATGATCTCTTGATCACCACATCTTAGTGAAGCATTTTGAATATTGAAAACACTTTATAAATACTGTTGTTGTTATTAGGATAGAGTAAACAGTCTTCTTGACAGGAAGGAAATGGCTGGTTGGTCAGAGCTTCTACCACCTGTTCTGCCTTCTCCCTTTGTCCCTGTACATTAGTTTGATGGTATAGGTCTGTTTTAATTTGGGTTTAGTTTTTGTTTTCTGTTGTCTCAATGCGTGAAGAGGGTAATATTGTAAGCCACCTTGAATCCACATTCAAGTGGACAAAAGTGGGTTAAAAGTACACTAAATAAATAATTGTGCACATTTCTTTTACGTAGAGAGCAATCCTAAGCCGATTTACTTGGAATCCCAAGAAAATCTGTTTAGTAGGACTTACTCCAAGGAAAGTGCTCTTAGGAAGGCACTGTTCAACTCCTGTCCTGTTTCTCTTCCTCCCTATCACACCCTTGATTGCTGGTTTACACCTACCCCAACTAGATCAAATTCCAGCTTGCTGTGGCAGAAATGGATGCTATTTTCTACAGAACCTCTTTCCTTCATTTACAAGTTGCATTATGGGAATATACATTATGGGAATTATTTATTTATTTATTAGTTTGAGTTATACCCCGCCCTCCCCACCAAGTGAGAGGCCTCGTCTTACTTCTCTCCCCACCTTGGCAACAAAGAGAAGACTCCATCATGAAATTGCTGATTTAGGATTCATTAAGCAGTTTCACTCCCACCCCTGCTGATAACAAGACTTTAGATTTTTTACCTCATTATAGGTCGCCACTATCTTAGCAAAACCATGGACTCCTCAGCCATTATAGGTATGTTACTAACCACAACTAGTATACAGTGATTGATCTCTTTATTTTCTTGATTGCAACGTGACATAATTACATTCTGTACTTGACCCTGCTTTTTAAAAAATGTTTCCATTGCAGCTGAAGGAGTGGGCTCTAGTCCATGAAAGATGATACTGAAATAAAATTTTATAAGTTTTTAAGATGCCACTGGACTCATGGTTTGTTTGTGGTTTTTTTGGCTATGAAAAGATGAGCATAGCTATCCCTCTGGACTTTTTGGTTACAAAAAAATAAACTCGACTATCCCTCTGTATCCGTAAGAAATAAACAGTGCTTGCTTGAATGACAAGGAATCATTTTTATATGATGTGCAACATTGACGTTGGCAGTTAAAACCTAGTTCATGTTCAAAGTACTGTTTAAAAATAGGAAATGTGATCTAGAGATGATGCCTGAGGTACTTCAAGGGAACACACACAGTCATAATTAATCTAACTATGACCTCCTGTCCCCCCCCCCATGTTTTATTTTAACACCACTGAAAGGGCATTTGTTTGGCATTGGAAACTGTATTCTTAGGTGGGGTAGTTTCACTCCACAGGTTTGCCCCAGATTGTTTACAGACACACTCCCAGGAGATTTGTGAGGCAATGATAAAAGCAACAGCCAACAGAAGCCAAGCAGCAACCGCAGCACTTCAGAACTAGCAAACGTTCTGTTATTTTCTGTTTGCACAGTGCTAAGCAAGATTTAAAATGAGCAATTAATGGGGGCAGCAAACAACAGATTCTGAAAGAGTTCTGTTTCAGCTAGAATGCTTGACGTGTAAACAAACTGGAAAACTCCATATTTTCATGCCATTTGTAAAAATTAAAAATGCCATAGTGTTCTGAAATAGGCATCTGGCATGATAAGGCAAGAATTATAGGTGCTCTGGGATGCACAGACTTGTAACCAAGGTTAACGGCACTGTAGGAAACAGAATGTTGGATTTAAAATGAGCAACTGCATGCTACTAGTGCAGTGAAATGTTTTATAGCCAATTATCTGTCAACTCAAATGATGCTGTATTTAAGCATTCCACCATGATTTTAACATAGAGCCCTGAAATGTACTGGGTTCAGACACGTAGAGTGATTAGCTCATGTTTATTAAGTGGTTTCAGCTCAAAACTAAGACAAACTTGCAGGGTCAGAGCCCTGCTTATATTCATGAAACACCCAACACACAGCCACATCCCACAATAGACTATTTACAGAGTATTGTTTACCAATTGGCTACTACTAGGATCCGGATCAATCTATTGGTTCATTCTAGGATCCAAATCTTCTGTTGTGATGCGTGCCAAGCTACGCTATTCTGCATGTTTGCTAGCGAGCCCTTTCGCAAGTACAGTTCCATCGCAATACATAACAAGCCCTCAATAAAGATGTTTGTATTTGTTCATTTAAAAAAAACCCAACAACTTCTGTTGGATTTAACTGTCAGGTCAAATCTAATTATGACCACTCCCTCTGTTGTTGTTGTTTTAAACATAGCCAACAAGGTATGTTGCTTCTGTATCTCAGAAACAAATGAAATGTTGCTAAGGTCAAGACAGGTACTTGGTATATCATCCAGAAGTCCTTGGAGAAAGGACAAGATAAAAAATGATGGATGATAGCTTAAGTTTGGATCCTATCAGCTTTCCTTCTCAGTCTCACCAGATTCCCCCTCCTTTCTGCAAATCCTAATCTATGTGCCTTTTCCCCACATGCATCTCACAATATCCATCTTAACTTCCTTTTTTGACAGTGGAAAAACTAGTAGGATCCAGCCCCTAGTCTTTTGCATGCTCAGTCTTTGTGGAGAAAAGCAAACAAAATGTGCCACACTCACAGCTAATGATGTGTTACCAGTTTACTCTGATGAAATGAAGGTGGGCTCCCAAAATTACAATTCCTGTCTCCAAGGGAATCAGGTCTACATAGGGTTCTTCTTTTTATGTAGTTATTTTGGTCTTGCAGCCTTTGCTCTCCCACACATGCCGGTGTGTGCAGATTTTCCCTCATGGGTTGTTTTGGAAAAAATGCAAAATAAATATTGCTTTTGACCCCCACTGACTACCCTGTCTTCCTCTGTTGCTGCTGATTCTGGGCTGGGCTAATGAGAACACTATGTGACCGGGGGGGGGGGGGACCCATTATTTTTATATGTCTTGGAAAGGTTCTTAAAATCACCTCACACCATGCTGTCTTCCTTCCTTGGGACACAGTGAGGCCCATGGGCTAGAGTACCAAGAGGAGAACAGGTGGTGACTGTCCCTCTACTGTCTCATTCTCACACACTTAATGTCCTTACTTGGAAGTAAATAGACCACATTAATCCTTGTCAACAAGACACCCATATTCCACAGTAGCAGATGCTCAGTTTTTATCCACTCTCTGACATTTCTGCTGGGGCTGCCAAGAAGCTGCTCTGGGGAATCGACATCTGATGTTAAGGCAATATACGGAGAGTGTTGCTGTTACTGAGATGGGAATTTCCCTCTCCGCTTTGCGGTTCACATTATAAAATGGATTCATTAAACAAATTAAAACTATTCAACTGTTGCTCATCTAGGACCCCTCTTGCCTACATGTATATGAAAATAATTAGGTGGGGAAAAGTGAGCATGTCACTTTTGGAAAATTCCCACAGATCAGTATTCTAGCCCACCTAGCTGACGTGGCTCAGTTCCTCTTTGCATAATCAGTTATCATAGGAGAACAATCAGTGGTAATTTCAAGCTGGGGTCCAGAATGTAAAGTGAATTGAAAGACAATCATAATGAGATCAGCAGTTGGAGCCTTATAATATATTTTATAATGAGATAAACAATCATATCAATAATAGAGAGAATGTGGATTTCACAATAGTGTTTTGGTGTCTTACTGCATTTCAGCCATTTACTTTGTGAAAGTTTTGCAACACGTTTTGCAGCACAGTGGGTCAGCAAGATATACTACTCTTTCAGAGGTAGCTAGATGACATTTTCAGCTGAAGCAAGGGTCCCAGTCTTCTTGAGTCTCTGGACAGAGCTTTTGGAACTTTGAGAACAGGTAGTAAGTACCACCACAAAATGGCTGCCATGGAACTGTGGAGCCAGTTGTAAATATTGGGAGGGTTCTTATCTAAGATGGAGGAAACTGTTTCCAAAGGGGCACTTCCCGCAGACAGGAGACTAGGACTTGGGTAGATAATGTTTACACTTCTTAGCCAAAAGGCCGAGAAGCCAGGGGATTACTCGGAATTACAGCTCACATCCAGACATCAGTTCCCCTGCAGAAAATGGCCACTTTGGAGGGTAGGCTCTGGGGCATTGCACCCTTCTGAGGTCCCTGTCCTCCCCAGGCTCCATCCCCAAATCTCCAGGAGTTTCCCAACCTGAATCTGGCAATCTTACCCCCCATCCCCCACCAGTGACCAGGGGAAACCCGGCAACCATACAGGAGACCCTTCTGGTTTCTTCTTTCTCCTCTATTGAGGTAGAGGAAAGGCAGAATTGGCTCTTGGCTTTGGAAAGAAAACGTGGGCACCAGAAAACACCTTGGTAGGTGCCATGGAACAACAGGTGCAGCATTTAGTGATCACTGAGCTAAAGAACCAAGGAGGATCTAGACCCCAAATATTTTTTTTCCTTTTTTAATATTTATTTTTAAGGTTTTCTACATACAGAAAATCTAATATGCTGAAAACATATCTTAAATAACAGAATTTTCCTTCTGTTTACATTTCTAGTATTACACCTTAAGGTGTAAGACCCCAAATATGTATTAAGCTGTTCAGTTGCACCAGTGTATGTTTTGCCCTGGATTTTCTCCAAAATAGGGTGGGTGTGTGTGTTAAATAAATGGTTTCTGGCTAAACACAGAAGTGTCCCAAGTTGTGTCTGCTATTTCTACAATAATAGGATTGTCATCTTTCATCTTAGCTCTTTGCCTTGGCGGCAGCATAACAGATAGAAGTGCAAATTTCTGCAGCTGTTAAAAGCTAAAAAAAACAATTAAAAGGCAGAAATACACTGACCTATGAATGACCCAGAATGAATATAAGGATGGGTAAATTGGATTTATGTACATTGTATATGTCATCTCCCATTCTTCCATGGCCATGTTTCTATTGCATAATCTGCAGTTTTATACAATTGGAGGTACCAATAATGTATGCCCTGCCAAAGACCACTAAAGACAGAGTATGGAGGAGGCAGGCATTTAAGTGTAATGGAGACCTTTAACATTATAAATTTCAACTCAGCCCCCTAACATCAAAATACACATGTACTGTTCCATTGTTGTGGCCTATGGGAGGAGAACCACAAGCGTGCATTGTCCTGTTTACAGTCTGGGAGCTATTTCAACTGTGGTAGCATCACCAGGGACTTGCGATCTCATGCTATCTTCTGCCCGCATTCATACTTAGGCTTTGGTGCTGCTTGGATCCCTGTGCTTTGTTGTTGTCATTCAGTCGCACAGTTGAGTCCAACTCTTCGTGAACCCATGGACCACATCACACCAGGCCCTCCTATCATCCGCTGTCCTCCGGAGTTTGCTCAATTTCATGTTCATTGCATTGATAACACTGTCTAACTATCTCATCCTTTACTGTCCCCTTCTTCTTTTACCTTTAATCATTCCCGGCATCAGGGTCTTCTCCAATGAGCCCTCCTTTCTCATTTGGTGGCCAACATATTTGAGCTTCAGCTTCAGTATCTGGCCCTCCAGGGAACAGTCAAGTGGAATCCTCATTTACCTTTGCATGACTCATAAGTAGATTAGTTTTAAACATCTTATAAGTATTTTGATATAATGGACTATTAAACTTTTCTCATTTTAACATTTTAATGATTTTAAGGTTATACGTTTATTTTTAGAGCTGAAAGCTAATTTGCTTGTATTTAACTAACATGTAATATTTTGATAAATGGTCTTTGACCACAAATAAACATTATTCATTCACTATGTCTATATTGATTTTAGAGAGAAAATTTCTCATATAGGTTTATTATGCATCATACCAAACATGCAATGAACTCCCTGATTCAGGCTACAGTCCTAAGAAAACTGTCCCGGGAATAAGCCCCATTAAAAAAAATGGGACTTCGTTCTGCATACACATGCTTAGGATTGATCCTTTAGTTCAGTTTAACTGGAGAAGGTCAGTAAGTGAGGAATGGATTTCAAGTGTCAGTGGGTGAGAGTACTTTACCACATTTCTTTGAGTCAGCCCTTCCTGTCCTCTTCCACTATTGTACTACCTACTCTAATAGGTCCCTCCAGAAAAATAAATAACCTCCCATAGGACTTCATATTCTCAAAAAAGAGTTCTTTTAAAAAGGTACTGTAAAGCAATACAGTTGCTCATTTCCCCCTAATTGTCAAATCTGGATTTTGGGGTAACTGGGTCTGTATTTATGTTTGTTGAATTTCAGGATTCTTAGCACACAATTTTAGAGCAACTGCCTGAAGTGTTATTTTTAAGCTGCTTATTTGTGGCAGAAGAACTAACATGCCTTTCTTTTGGCACCACTGCATTAGAAAATATATTCTTAATTACCAAGTGCAGAAATGAGCAGAGCATTCTGATTGGCTCAGGGATCTCTTTAAATGAGCAAATTCATCAAGGTTTCCATCTTAACTCTAAGGAGGAACCTCTGCAGTCATCACCAGTCTAAACTGTCAACTCCATCTTCCTCCTGCATAAAAACAAACATTTTCCCCACAATAAAGTCTTTTAATAAAAGCAATAAAACAACTCAAGGGAGCATTGTTATCATGAGCTAATCAGCCCCTTAGGGAATTAGAGGCACTTAGCTGCATCTAGTGCCTCAACACCTGAGGGGCTGTGATAATTTCATGATAACCAACAAGGCATGACAGCCTGGGAGGTTAATTAGATAATATTCAAACTTGGTAATGTGGAGTTTGAAGATGTCTTTTGAAGTTGTGTAGGCAAAGCTCCGCTTATAAAACAGCTGTGGGATATCACCACACAATGGATAATTAACACTGCCTACAAGCAATTCAAGGTTTGGAATAACTAAAGGGAGGGGGGGGATAAGAAAGTTAAAGTAACAAACCCTGAGGCACTTCTTTAACAATGCGTAATTTTGATGAGTTCCCCCCATGATATCCTTGGGGGGGGGGGGAATTGACTTACATCATATAATTTCATTTAGCAGAAACCTATAAATGTCAGAAGCCCTTGAATCAGGCTTATTGTACCTTTTTAACAGTTTTCACTGGACTGTAAACAGATAATAAATTATCTCCATTGCAGCCATTAATTTAAAGAACATTGTCATAATACTGACAAAAGCAACAGCAATTTCAAATATTTGAAATAGGACAGTATTTTAGAATAATCATGATGGAATGTTACCTGGAAGAATAATTTAAGTGTGGTGCATTTCCCACACTGCACTAGCGGTTAAAAAATCTATTTCAAATTAACTTCTGGACTGCCGCGGTACATTCTAAAATGTAACTTGTGTCATTTCGTATTTCAATGAATTACTTACTTCTGGCTTTATCACCTAGTGATTCAGCTGCCGCATACAAACCACAGTTGAGCATACTTATGAGTGATTCATACACCACTTTTGAAAACTGGATACTTCCAAAACTTGCATTACAGTATTTCAATGGTGCAGCCTGCTGAATGGGTTTGAAATATCAGTTCTCACAACTTTGTAGTACAGGAGATACCACACTTCCAGGACAAAGGTAGCATGCGCATGCTCTTCTCCTCATCTGCTAACAGCAGCAATGGCCGCTGTAGTTCTAGCTGTGCAGACCTGAAGCTTCAGGACTCCAGTATGCATACCACCTCCCTCTCTCCCTCCCACCCATCCTTCAAACTAGGAATAGTGTTAGACGTTACAGAGAGAAAATGCTTTAAGCAGCAAACCAGACATGCTCTCTGTCCTCTTCACCTAATTAAGGTGACTTCTTTTTTTCTGACTTGGCAGGGCCACTTTTCCGTTAACAATTGTATGGTGGACAGAAAATCAACAGGTTTTAGAAGCACAGTAATGTGGTGATAGGGAAGACTTCGATTAATTTGGTTACTGTGCAGCTGTTAAAGGAGCCCTGGCTGCGGGATGGGGGTGGGGGGAATCCTACAGTGACTTTGGCTGGTTCTTTATGTCTCTCTTCTTACTACGCTATGTTCCTCTAGCAGGGGCAGGATCCTAGCCTGCCTGTTCTGGTACAGGTAAGTATTGGACAGCTTATAAAAATTGTTTAAGATATTAATTGTATATATGCCATTAAAGGTTTATTGATTGATTGATATTAATTGTCCTGATGGGTACTACAATAAAGAAGATTTCCTCGGATGGGGATAGAAATCATGTTTACTTAGGCATTTATACCCTGTGGTTCTCCCACATCTAAGGGCTCCATATAGCTTACAAATTGTTCAAAAATGGACCTTAAGCATCTACAATATGATGCTACAGCATCCTGGGCTCGTGATTCTTTCTGGCAATAAACCCAAGGTCTGCTTGTGCCAAATGCTAGTGCTTCTGGCCACACCCAGGCTGAATGCCAGTATCTTCTTCGTGGTCTCTGTGCATCACACCTATGGGATATAGTGCACCTGCGCTGACCTTGATCAGTTCTTCTTGAAAGCGAAAGGGATTTTCGTGCCCACTCCCCAGTCACACGCTGGCCCCACTGCGTATGAACAAGGGAGGAGCACGACAATCCCACCAGTTCTCTTCTGACCGCCGCGCTGGTAGGATCTTCTCCGCTTCGGTTGGTAAAAAAAAATGGGCTTTTAGGCCTATTCCTCATCTTTCTTCGTTCTTCTTCATTTTCTTCTTGTTTATTTTTGTTAAGTGACTTTGTTTCTGCAGATTTATTTCTTTTTGGACTCTGCCATGTGTGTCCCCCCCCCCCAGCCTATGGCCAAGAGGTGGGGTTTCTTTAAACGGTGCCTTAAGTGCAGCAGCAAGATCGCCCCCCCTCCAGACGGGCACTCGTTTTGTCTTTTGTGCCTTCAGGAATCGCACCAAGTGAATTCTTGTGCTCATTGCGCAAAGTTTTTGAAGCAGACAAGGAAGAACAGAGCTGCTAGACTTCACGTTGCGCTTTTGGAGTTAGCGCTTTCACCGATGTCATCACAGGACACTTCAGGGGATGCGTCAATGTCGACTGCCGCCTTGGCATTGATGGTGATGCTGTCCCCAATACCGACTCACATAGATGTCAACCGCCCAATGCTGAAATGCTCGGCCCTGACATCTCAGTCCTTAGCCAATACTCCCTCCAAAAAATGCAGGGAAGGAAAGGATGGTCAGCCAGTCAAGCTTAAAAAGCATAAGAAAACTCCCCCTGTGCAATCTCTACTGACTCCTCAGAGGGCCACGGAATCGAATCTTTTGGGGGCTGCTTCACTTGACTCTCAGTACTGACAGCAGCCACAAGGTGTACCTTGGTTGCCTTCACTGTGTCCTATCCAGCTCACGGGCTCTGAGCACAATAACTTAACACAGATCTCCCGGTCTTCCAGTGCCGAAAGTCTGCACTCAGACGACAAAGCCGATGCGTCTGTCTGTCCTTCACAGCTCTGACCTGATGATCAAGACCGACCATTGGCACTGATCCACCTGCCACCACTGCCCTCCTGGGACCAACGGCAGTGGCAATACATGTATGGGGTCTACCCATTTACAGGCAGTATGCCATGGTTCCCACCCCAACCGATGGAATGGGACCATCAGTCTGCCTCTTCATGTCTCTCCTGGTATTGAGATCCTGCATCGACACCGGAATTTGTGAGGCCCCAACTGTTGAGGCTGACGGGCAAGCCCTCCAAGCCGTCGCACCCGACAATTCCAAAGTTTAAAAATACATTGGATCCGACTCCGTCGATTCCAATGCTACCTATGTTTTTTCTGAATCGTCTGAGCACTCCGCCTCTTCAGACGCTTCCTCCCAATCAGGAGACGAAAACCCCGATCCTCCGGTGGAACCCTCGCCACCTGAACAAGTGGGCGATGATCTTCCAATCTCCCCTTCGGAAGACTTAAAATTCTATGGGGATTTCATCAAGCGGATGGCTAACATGCTCACTCTGTCTACAGTACAGCCCCCGCCTACTGTGACAGACTCTGTGTTTGATATCATCCAGTTGGACAGCTCTACCATGATTGCTTTACCAATGCCTTCAGTCCTACTTCAGGTTGCTAAAGTCCCATGGTCTCACCCGGCATCTACCTCCATCTCGAGCTGGAGGATAGATCATATGTATAAGGTGCAGGAGCAGGGTGCTGAATTTCTGTTTACCCATCCTAAACCTAATTATGTCATAGTCACTTCTTCCTCCAAGGGCAGACACAGTCATTCCACCCCCTCTGACAAAGCAGGAAGGAAGCTTGATTTGTTTGGAAGAAAATTTTATTCAGCAGGAGCACTTCGCATCAAGACCTCAAACTATACGGCATGTATGGGGAGATCTCAGTTTGCTCTTTGGGAGCAGATGTCTGAATTTATTGCAACCCTCCCTGAGGGCGCTAACTGTCAGGCTCACAGGATTCAAAATGAAGGAATGCTTTTGGCTAGGCATCAGCTCAATGCAGCTAAGCACACATTGGATGCGGCCGCCAAAACACTGACTTCAGCTGTTACCCTCCAACATCACGCCTGGTTGTGTTCTACTGCCCTACCGCAGGACACAAGGACTCTCATTAAGGACCTTCCATTTGAAGGTGAGGGCGTTTTCAGTGCCACGACTGATACAGTCCTGCAAGACCTAGACAAAAGTATAAAGACGTTGTGAAATTTAGGAGTCACGTCGGCTCCTAAACTATTCAAAGCGGGATCCTGGAACAAGCCATGGTCTCACAGATCCTCTCTTGAGTCGTCCCTGGAAACACAGTGGCAATGCTCACCCACTGTGTCTTCCCGCCCTTATGGGCACAAACCAAAATTATCTTCCATCTCTCAGCCTAACGCTAAGACTTCAAAAGCTTCCAAGCAGAGCCTTTGACTCCTGTCATCCCACCCCTACCCACCTGTCTCCCTACCTGACTGCTTGGCAGCTAATAACATCAGACTGGTGGGTACTTTCCATCATCGAAAAGGGGTACCTCATAGAATTGATCCAGGTACCTGAGGCCCCCAACTTCATAATTACTCCACCATCCAGTACGCTCTTGGAAGAAATCCAGAACCTTCTTCAAAGGGATGCTTTAGAACCAGTCCCGACAGCACAGCATCAACACGGGTTCTATTCCCATTATTTTACAGTCCCCCCAAAAGATGGAGGACTCCGTCCTATTATGGACCTCAGGGGACTCATCCGGTTTATCTCCTATCGGAAATTCCAAATAACAGCATTACAAAGCATTCTCCCCCTTCTCAGCGAAGGATTCTGGATGGTAACCCTGGACTTGCAAGAAGCATATTTCCATGTAACTATCCAGCCATCTCACAGGAAGTCTTTGTGTTTTGCGGTCGCAGAAGGCCATTTTCAGCCTTCATTGAGAGTCTAGTTTATTGGAGCAATTTTGGATTCAATTGTCTGCCGAGCCTTTCTTCCTCCCAAAAGGACGAGAGACATTATCGCTTTCATCACCTTGATGAATCACAGAGAGATGCATCAGCAAAGCAGATTCAACAGCTCTTGGGTCTGATGGCCGCCACCACAGCAGTACTTGTCTTCGCCAGACTACAGATGAGACCACTTCAGCTGTGGTTTCTCAAGCGTTTCCATCTACAGTGGCAGCCCCAGTCTCAACAGTTCATGCTACCTGTACAAGTGCTGGATTCCCCACAGTGGTGGGAAACTCCTAACAACCTCCTTCAGGGAGCCCCATTTCTTGCACCCAGCCCTGAAATGACTCTAACCATGGATGCATCCCTGTGGGGATGGGGGGCTAACCTCTAAGGTGTGTGTGTGAGCGCCAAATGGGAACCTCGTGTGGCCCACAAACACATCAACTTCCTGGAACTGCTTGCCATCCAGTATGCCGTAAGGTCTTTTCACCACCTCGTGGCTCATCATACGGTGGCAATCCTGACAGACAACACCACCGCACTGTGTTACCTGAGCAGACAAGGCGGGACAGTGTCCAGGGGACTTTGTCAACTGGCCCGGGAGATTTGGACTGAGTGTCAATCCCGGGGCATGTTTATCATTGCTGTTAAACTGCCAAGATCGCTCAATGTGCATGTGGACTTTCTGAGCAGAGGAGGTGCATCCCTCAATGAGGGGGAGCTCAACTGGGCTTACCTCCAGCCAGTTTTCCGCAGATGGGGTCACCCAGAAATCAATGCGTTTGTGACACGTCAGAATGCGAACTGTTGTCTGTTCTGTACCAGGGTGGGACAGGCCCCTCCTTTTCTGGGGGACGACCTTCTGCTCCCATGGTCCCACAGGTACATGTACCTGTTCCCACCAATTCCTCTACTCACCAGAATGCTGAGCAAAATCATGAAGGAACAACCTCAATGCATCCTCATGGTACCTTGGTGGCCACGTCAGCACTGGTTCCCAACTCTACTCCACATGTCCCAGGGCACATACATGCATTTTCCCCGGGTACCAGATCTCCTCCTGGCTCAGGGGGGCAGAGTGTTTCACCACGATGTACCACACCTCAAACTCACGGCATGGAGGCTCCCCTAGCACAGCTCAAAAACAGGATAGACCTTGTTCTGTTGAACTGTTGGAAGCCAGCTACACGCGCTTTCTATGAAGGGAAGTGGAAGAAATTCCTGTCTTACCTCAAGTTGTTGGGTTTACCACCACCCCCTATGGACTTGACTATAGTTTTCAGATTTTTGTTGACCTGCCTAGACTTGGGTCTTAGTTGCTCCTCTTTAAGAGTCTATTTAGCTGCCATTTCCGCCAGTCATCTTGCGGTGGACAGCTATTCCGTTTTTTCTCACCCGTAAATGAAGCAGTTTTTGAAGGGCCTCACTTGCCTCTTTCCTCCGGCTCATTGGCCGACTCCCTCCTGGGACTCTAGTACTGTCCAGATTAACAGGCAAACCATTTGAGCCCATGGCCATGTCTAGTCTGAAGCTTCTCTCGTGGAAGACTGCCTTCCTAGTAGCCATTACCTCAGCAAGACAAGTGAGCGAATTGTCTGCACTCTGTTGCAATTCTCCATATTTGGTCTTTCACCATGATGGTGTCACCTTGGCCCAGATATCTCTTTCCTGCCCAAAGTTCCATTTGTGAGTGGACATCGCTCTTCCAGT